>NW_012028352.1:432691-503976 GCF_000956235.1 Wasmannia auropunctata
TTTTCTGCCGCCGCTTCTCTATTCTGCTGCGTTACCATAGAATTCGCGCATTTGCCCCGGCGCTTGAAATTGTAGCGGGCGGAATTTTATATGTATCTCGGGCGATACACGATATTCGTGAGATTCATCTGCATTACTAGTACGAGAAAAGAGAGAGAGAGAGAGAGAGAGAGAGAGAGAGAGGAGGGAGGGAGTGGAAAAGCTTCCGTCTTTCCTGCTTGGCACGACGAAGGGGCGAAAGGAGGATCCAAGTTTCAAGAGTAACGCGTCGCACCTGCCGAAGTCGCCCCCGAAAAAGAAATAACGTGCGCTACGTGCACGTCGCTCTTTACATATTTTCCGGTTGCCAGGTTCCACGATCGCTCTCTCGTTCTCTCTCTTTCCTCCCTTCCGTCGCACATGGTCATGGTTATCATCGTGAGTCTATCGCCGATTACCGCGATAATTCTCACCCGCGGCACGGCATCTCGCGCTCGACGTCGCCCGAGATCGCCCCTCGAGACAGAATCGACGGCGCGGCGGCGGAGCGTTCGATCTGGATGCGGCCCAACTCGGCGTGATCCAATGAATTATAAAATATCCACGTTTCTGGGAAAGCTTCCGGATCGCGTTATTACGAGCGCTCTTGGCTCGTTCTCTCGTCATCGCGACGATATTACGGCCGTATCGCGAGAGAGAGAGACGGGGCGGCGGTTACATCTTGGCGCGCGTCAGCGCGTTATTAGCGTAAATTATCGGGATAGCCACCAGGCGATCCCGACCACCTTGTATCGGTGGACCGACGACGACATGTAACGATGATATACCTGGCACCTGCAGGTAGGCCCTGCCAGGAGGATGGGGGCCCACGATGGGGGAGTGTCACTGCTCTAACATCACTATCATGCAGCTGTTCCACGAGCTGAAGCAGCAGTTCCCCGCGCTCCCTGATCACGTCGTCTCCCAGTGCATCGCCCAGGTATACAGGTGGCCTTTGTCCGTCAGGAGTGTGGCCCTATTAAATATCGAACCTCCGCCTCGGCCCTCTTCTTTTCTCGAGACTCTCGATAAAGAGAGAAAGAGAGAGAGACTCGCTGAACTAACTCGTCGTCCCTATAGTCGCTGCAATAACGATCCTAACTGCCGGTGCCTGCAACGCGACGTGCGTGATTTAACAAGGACTAATAATCATGTCTCCTCTATACCCTCGCGTCTCTCGCCCTCCTCGCCTGTGCCATGCATCGCTAGAACCATTTGCACGAGCGTGGAACCTGTGTGTACCTGTTGTTTAAGTGTGTCGGTCCTCCCAGAATCACCGGATGTTCCTTTCACATTTGAATTAATCAATTTGAAAACCATTATAGTCTTCCTTCGACGCTAATGTTCAAGTATGTTAAATTTCAGGGAAGGAAACAAATGACAAAATCACATTCTGCAATTAATTGGCTGGACTTCACAAAATAGAATTTTAAATTACAAACTTGTTAGCAAAACAGTTCCTGCAATACTAAAAATTCTAAAGATGCGATGACGTTTTTTATATCGATGAAAAATCGCAGCCAAGGAGATTACAGTCAGAAGGAATATCCGGTTTTAATATTCTGGAACATTACATATAAGTCCTTCCATAGCAGACACGCGTTTAATATGAGCGATTAAATGTAAGCGATCGCGCGACGCGTTCCTTTCGGAAGGCGGTCCTCGGAAGAGAAACGCGGGCTCGGGACACCACGTGTCCCGCGGCCTGTCTCCTAAATTGGAAATCGACGTCGGGGACAATCGGCGGCTGACCCCAGATACGTGTGCGTTGCAGAACAGTCACGACCGGGAGACATGCGCGAGAAGCCTGCGGGCCACTCAGGAGTCCCGTCCGTCACCGGGCGCGTTTCCACCCCCTGCCCCCTCTGTCGGGGTGCAGCCGTTACAGCCGCAGCAACCGCAATCGCAACAACAACAACAACAACAGCTACAACGAGAGCAACAACTCCCGTCGCAGCAGCATTGCTGTACGATGAATCAAACGGTCGCGAGCAACGTCAGCGTCGGGCGTCCCCATCGACCGGCGTCGTTGGACATCGGTATGACCCGTCGCTACCCCCTCGTAGGCTGCACCCGCAACGCTGCGGCTGTCGCCGTGGCCGCGACGCCGGCATCATCCAGCGGCATCGTCACCCCCTCGTCCGCGCCGGCTGCCTGCACGTCACGCGGTTTCTTCGACGACGGCTGCACCGTCAATAGCAACAGCAACGGTAGCAACGCGCCGTCCGGCTTCGAGCTCAACGTCAACGTCGCCTGCAGTCCCGCGGGCAATCGCGGTACGGAAGACGGACGATGTTGTCTCCTTGCTGGAATTGATGTTGTATTCGCACTATTTAACGCTGAACATCCCGAGGTTGTAAAGCGGAGATTTTCGCGTATTTTTCTCGAATTAATGTTTAATTAAAAAATAAGCACGGGTATCAAACGAGATTTATAAAAGTTGAAAGTAACATAAACTGTTTTTCGGAAGAGGTATTTTAAAAAACCACCCACAGCGACTGTACGATGTAAATTTTCACAATATTTATACATTAATATCAAGCGTTAAATATGTGATATGATCAAGCAGCATACAGACGAAGAATTGGATTACAATAGTATTAAATTAAAAGAGTTTGTGGAATGATAATATTTCGCTCGTGATGACTAATAATAGAAAGCGATAGGATAGGATGTAGAAGAACAATTAAAAGCGAAAGGGGATTGTATAGCAACGTCATACGCTCTTCTCGGAAGACCAGAAACTTGATCTCTTGCGGCGCGCTTGTTTATTATGGAGGTTATTAGAGACAATTCATTTTAATTGCGCTCATAAGCTCCTGTCGCAATCACCATTCGCTCAGACGGACCAGTCTACAAGTTGACTTCGATCATACACCGTCGACTTCTTTTATTTTCATTTATCGACTCTAAAATTGTTCGTGAGATTTAGCGGATATATATATATATATTTTTTTTTTTTAAGAAAGATTGTCTAATCGTGATTTTATATCGGCAGATTTTCGAACGGTACCGACAATCGGCGCCTGTAAACGAAGCGACCTCGTCGTCGTGCCGCGACCTCATTACGCCGAGCCTCTGTTAGCCATCGGAAAGTCTGAGGCGCAAATCGATCACACGCGAAGTTACACGTCGGTCAGCCTGACCCTCCGGCCGCCCTCCTCCGAGCCGCAACCCCCGATCGATATCAGGTCAGAAGGATCAAGCCTGACTTACTCGACCTCGTCCTTGGACCCGCGTGGCTTTCAGAGCCGCCTGCAGATCAGCATCGGTCCTGGAAACGTCGGTAGCGTGGCGGCGGCGAGAATCAGACCGCCGATGGCTAAGCCATTCATACTGCCGCCGTGGGCCCAAAGCCCACTACGGTCGCCTGGTATATGTTTTTTTTAATTTAAAACAATATAATATTCAGATACAAGAGATTTATATTTTAGAAAGAATTGAGTTTTATTGAGGAAGAAAATGTGTATGATATTTATATAGACACTGTGATGTAATATGAAACACGGAGTGTCGTGTGGGCGTGTATATACACGGGGTGTTCCCAGACATCTGATTCTAATTCTAGTAAAATTTACAGTTCAATAAAATTAAGAATATAAATCTCTCTGTACTCGTCGAGAAGAATTTATTACTAAAATTAACACGCGGGATATACGGGTTTGCCCATATCGTTTTCAGAACTTCCGCCAGAAACGCCGAGCCAATTGCCAAGGCCCACGACGACGATGAGCGCGCCGAGTACACCCTCCATACCTCCGCCGACGACGAATGTCGGAGTCCCAGGTTGCAGCCTTCCGACGACGCCGCCGTCCGGACCCACGGCGAGCAGCGGCGTCGCGCCTCCTCTCGCCGTCGCTACCACCTCCACCTCCTCCCTCGGGGATCACACAGCTTCCGATCGGAATCAATCGCCGTTGTGCCAAGGTGAAAATGCCCCATCGGATCGAGTTGGAAAACGGGACGACGACGCGCGTCCTCGCCGTCGCTTTCGCCCGCTCTTGCAGAATTGCGCGCACGTGTATATTTACCTGGAAGTCACTCGGTCGCACGTACTACGCCCACGCACGCAACGCCGAGAACGATATTTACGCATTCCTGACCCCACGCTCCGGGCTATACATAGCCGCGCGCGCCCGCGGTTACAACTACGCGGACCACCTGATCCGGTTTTTCTGATCGCGAGAGTCCGCGCGCTATCGACGCGTTTCCTGGACGCCGTTACGCTAAACGGCGTACATGGCTCGCGAAGGCCTTTCGCTTTTTCTTTTTATTTTTTTTTTTTACTGTCCGCCATCAAAGAGCGCGATAATGCTGCGGACAACGTCAATCTACGACGCAGATCCGACAGCTGCTAAAACTCTCTTGTATCTAATCCGTTATCGCCGCGATCGATAAAGTCCTAATAAAGGCGATAAATACGATAAAAGTAATGAGTCATCAATTCGCGACAAAGTAGAAATAGAAAGCCGTCGACGTGATTGAAGTAAGCTCTGAAACCGTCCGGCTCGTATCGCGGGTGTATATGCCAACTAAAATAGTCGTTGGAATTTTTCAGTGGAGGAGCACCAGAAGAAATTAGTCGCCGAGCAGCTGGCTAGGAAGGAGAGGCTCGCCAGGGAGCTAAGGGTCGAGAAGGGACGACTCGAAGCGATGAAGAAGGAGGTGCAGGCATTAGCCCGACCGGTGGATCCCTCGGTGTCGCCCCAAGTACGTGCGGTCGCGGGGAAAACGATGATCGACATCTTTTTTTTTTGTGCATACGTATCTCAATGCGTGATTTTCGCAGGAGCTGAAGAGAAAGCTGAGGAGCGAGATATACATGCTGCAGGTCGAGTGCGACAGATTGGCTGATGAGGTCGATCAATGGTCAGACAGACGAGGTATTCCGTTTCCTATCACGTTATCGCGCACGAAGTTAGTCACTCGCGACTCTCGTAGCGAATAACTTCCGTACTTTTCACAGTACCATTGGGCGAGACGAACGAGGAGTTTTATCAGGGCATTTATACCGGCCAGTCGTTGCCGACGAGACTGCCGAACCAGTCGCAACCGCCGCCGCGTCTACCGAGTCAACCGCCGGCGTGGCGGCCGGAGCAGTCGACGACGATCACGAGTGACAACGACCGGGAGGAGCGGGACGAGCCTTCGTGGGCCTGCACCATGTGCACCTTCGACAATCATCCACTGATGAACAAGTGCGAGGGGTGCGACATGCCGAGACTGTTGAACCGCGGCAGTGCAGGTATAAGCCCCGGCAAACCGGCGAGAGAATTGCCGTCGACCTCGTTGTCGTCGTAGTGAATATAGTGAACCGAATGTGTGTTGCTCCAATCACACGAAATAATACAACTTGTCGCCCTAACAGCATGCCGACTTTTGTTATGTTCCTTCACGAAGAGACTTGTGTGAAGACTCGTGTCTCCCGCGATTACATTAATCGACTGGATTTTGATAACGCCATGAAGCGCTCGAATTAAAGTGATATATTTTTTATCCTATCGTATATTTTTTTAGAAAAACTTTAATGGAGAGAGTGTGAGAGTGTTGTAACTACGTTATAAAAATTATGTACTTAATTATGATTAATTATATTAATCATGTTAATTAAGCATAATAAAGGAGAGTAGAATTCGCGACACTGTTCTCGTTGGTTTGTTTGATGTTTGTGTGTGTGCGTGCGTGCATTGTTGACTTTTATATCGCACGATAAAAATTAACGTCCCATTTATGGCCATATTTCTCTTATATGTATAATATTTCTAAGCTATTAACGTCGTTGATGTAGCATTGATATTTCCCGGCAAAATGTATCATCTTTGGGGTTAACTCAAGGTAAGGAAAGGAATTTTATGCCTGACGAATTATGTAATGTTATTTCGCTTAAATTTGCAGCGATGCTAAAGTAGTCTGAAATTTTCAGGGGAGACGCAAGATATTCATATACGAGTAACGCATCACCATAACTTTTCGCCACGGCGTGAGTATACTTTATATCGATGCTAATGTTCAAACGGGATTAATATTTCGCAAACAGCTATTTACACTATCTGCAAAAATAATCGCGATTGTATTACTTTTCCAGATATAGTGCACAGTTGGGTGGTATGATGCGAACTGAATTAGAAGTTTTTTCAAAGAGCTGTACATACATATAAAAAAAGAATTATTATTTAAATTAAATGAACAAATTTTGTAGGAGCTAAGCGATTGTAATAGAACACATATGTGACTAATGTAATAATTTAACTTAATTTTTTATTTACGTTTAGTGCACGCGCGTTATTAGACTCGTTGAATAGTTTTCCCCGTTTTTCTGGCGATTACATTTCTCTTTTCTCGAAAGCAATTTCTACGGATCGTCCGAATTTCGTAATCGCAGAATAATGTGCGCATCGCGTGAGAACGACCAAAGGTACATTCGATTGAACATCGCGAAATTCTTTTTCTCTCTCTACAGATTTTCTTATTTGTATAAAAGATTATGTAATACGTAAAATACAAGTATTTGTGATAATTACAACAATGTTCTCCCGTTATATAGCCGTACCCCTCTCCAAGTTTAGCTTCGTTTCCCGTGTATACTCGCCGTAGAATCTCTCCAGTTTCTGATTGAACTTGGCGTTACGCTCGTTGATGTAATCAATATCCGCGTCGTCGTTGTGCATTCTGCGCCTGCTGTACTTCTCCCGTTTCGCGATTCTGCAAAATTAAGAGAGAAAAAAAAAGATAAGTCCGAATCTCGTCAAGATTGCGCAATTTTCACAGGATCGTAAACGTTACTTACTGCTTCTCTAGATTGGTGACCATTTTATCTACCGCTTCCTTCTTGTCCTCGTGCAAGCCGTGCAATATCGTATTCGGGTCGCCGTAAAAGGCAGGGCCTAGCTTCTCCTTCGCTTCTTCGTACATCTCCATGTTCGGCTTGATGTTCTTCACCTGTCTGTTGTAAGAACGTACCGCCGCTTGTTCGTAGTCCGAGAAGCCTGGGTCGGGATTTTGTTTGCTTCTCTTCTTCCTGGCTATTCTCTCTGCTTCGGTGGCATCGATGCTCAGTAATTTTTTCCGCTCATAGTCTTCACCCTGAAAAATAAATTAAGTACACAGCATTCAAATAATTTTCGTACATTTGGTTAAAAAAAAAAGGAAAATATGATCGATCTTGGTACCTTAGCTTCTGCCTCCTTCCTGGCGGCCTCGTCCTGCGTTATCCATTCGGCCTGTCTCTTGCGGGACTCCCAATTGGCAGGCAGCTTGTTCCTCTTATCCTCCTCCACGACTTCCTTGTGATTCTGCATTCTGGCCTCGTTCTGTTAAATCAATCATGTGCTATAGACAAATCGCGAGGATAAATTCCAACAGCAAGTATATATATATATATATATATATACATACACGCTTAGTGATTAAAAAAACTTGTAAATAAAAGAAAGAAATAAGCAGTTTAAAAGGCCTCGATGAAAATCTTCATGCAACCTCTCGACAGGTTATCTATATTAACTCACCCTCTTGGCGTGGAGTTCTCTGAATCGCTTTATCCTTTCCTCGTACTTCGCCGTCGCGGATTGCCCGGACGACGCACTCGGCGCCGCGTCGTCCATCGTGAAGCAGAAGGAGACACGATTTTCCAAGCTCGCGCGGGACCAACCAATGTCAACACGGGAAGATGGCGACTACTTGTCAAAATCGGAGTATTCGGAGTCGCGAAGAGAGAGAAGAGTGCTCGCGTTTTCGTGGCGGGACGCCATCTACGTTCCTTAGATGCGGACGTAGAACTACTTGGTCACGTTTATCTCCCGGTAGATAAGTACGAACCCTATAGAATAGAGCCGCGCGGAAAATCGATCGTTGATCAACCGTCGATACAGTCAACCCTCTTCGCCGTTTGGCTATTATCGATTCCCGTTGACAGATCTCACTCAGACGTCACGAGTATAAAAGAGAGAAGCGCGTTATCAGCGAAGGTCACATTTCTCTCGTACGTATATGTCGTGTGACGAGGAAGATCGGATCGATCTCGCGCGCTCGCGTGCGGGTGCCTCCGAAGCCGGAGGATTACCAGCGCCGTTCGCGCCAGTTTCCGTCCAGTCCGGTCGATCCACGTTCCGGCCACGTACCGGCCGCGGCTCTCGCGCGGGTCGCGATTTAATCACGAACACCTCCCTCTCTCTCGTCCTCTTCCACTCCCACCAATTTCCTCTCTTTCTCTCTCTCTTTGCTTTTCCGTGAGCTTTTCTGGATTTCCGCGGGTAGGGCGCGGACGCACGCGAGCGCGAGCGCACACGGGTACGGGTGCAGGGCTGGGCGCGCGCGCCGCGGAGACAACGGAGCGGAGCGAGGCCGAGCCGAGGCGGTCAGCCGGATAAAGCGAGAGCTGCGAGAGAGCTGAGGAGAGGAGCGCGCGCGTTCGACGTCGTCGCGGCGCGCGAGAGAGGGCTGTGCTTGCCTTGGCGAGGCGACGCGCGCGCGGAGAGTAGAGTAGCGGACGAGGAGAAGCGTGGCGAGATCGAGTCGAGCCGAGGGCAGCGATCGCGACTCTGGAGTGCGCGGCAGCATGGAGACCCTCGAGTCGAGCCGCGTGTGCCGCCTCTGCGGCCAGCAATCGGGCATCTCGATCAACATCTTCGACGAGAGCGAGAATCACGTACGGAAAATCAACGCCGTGTTGCCGATCATGGTACGTCATTACGCTTTCTCTCTCTCTCTCTCCCCCCCTCTCCCTCCCTTCCGTTCGTCCGCTCGCTCGCACACGTACTCCTTTTTTCGCGCCCTCTCCTCCTCCTCCTCCTCCGCCTTCGCCTCCTCTTCGTTTCTTTCCAGCGCGCTTCCCTTTCGCGGCTCCCTTCTCCAATCGGAGGGTACGCGCCCGCGTGCCTCACTCGCGTGCACTCTCCTCGTCCTTGCACAACAGCATTAAAGCGCAACCCTCCTCCCTCCCTTCCGCCATCCACCTCGCATCGTTACGAAACGCGCGGTCCGTTCTCTTTATTAGCCGCGCTCCACGCGCGCTTTCTTTGCGAGAGCCTCCCTCTTCGTTCTCTCCCTATTCAACGCTCCAATTCGTCTACATCTATTTTGTTGCAAAATGCGACGGAAAAAAGGAACTTCCGCGTTCGCATACATGCCGAGATTGCCAAGTGGCGGAAAGAGAATACCGCAAGTCCCGCGGGGTGTGGGGGGAGGGAGGGTCGGACGGGGGTATCCTTTGTGTGCGGCGCGGGCCACGCGTCGCCGATCACGTGTGGACGTCGTGGTTTCCTCACGGGGATGAATTCTTGGCTTTTTTTTCCCCCTTTTCTTTTGGCAAGACTATCGATTTGCGAGAAGTGAGGTTATCCTCGGTTTTGCGCGCTAAATAAAAATGTCGAAAGCGCGGATTACATTGCGTCATTCGAAAAAGTGAGAGAGGGAGGGATTCGAATGATTTCATAAGTTTCCCGCGGTGATTTTTTTTTTCTCGACAGATTTTACAGATTGGCGGTCTTTCGAATCACTCTCGTTTCTTTTTGGATTTTTTTTTCATTTTTTTTCTGCGTTCTTTTATTTTTCTTTTAAAATGTAAATTCGATTTTTCTTCTTTTTCGATGCGTTAGAGCTAGAATAAAAACCTGACGTTTCTTCAATTATGCAATTTGAAATGCGCACATAATTTGATGTATTTATCGTATTTATTATGATATAAACATATAACAAAATGTATCGTCTACGTCAAGATGATTGAAACATCTTTCTCAATGATAGATTTTAAAAAAATTAATTCAATTCAACAGACATTTAATAAAAAATTTCTTTTCAAAATTGCTGAGTACCTTAATCATTTTGATAAACCATATATTAATTATAATAAATATGTGAAAATGTGTAATAAGAAGATTTATAAGACAATCATAATTCACTTGACTCTACATATATTAGTTATAATAAATATGTATGGAAATATGTAATAAAAAGAATAATTATCCCCCATTGAAAAGATTGTAACAGAAGTTTTTTTAATGTGAAAAAAAAATTAATGTATTATTTTTTTTTAAGTCTTTGTAAATACTTTTAATGGCTATATTTTCATTTAGACACAGAATCAGTAAGTTAATTTATTTTCACGTTTCAGAATTACATAATAACATTATTTTTCAAATTAAGTAATTGAGAGACAATCATGTGAGATACGATATCTTCGAGTTAGTCAATCGAGTTAATAATTAAATTTTATCACATATACGTGACTTATAACAGAAAAGAATAAACAATTCGAAACCGCGATAAATTGTGTGTAAAAAATATTTGTAACTTAATATTGCATTTGTCATTTCGCTGAAATTCACTGCATCGTGTGAAATGTGCTTTACATTTGTAGTTGTATTTTTGTATTATATATTAAAAATATTGTAAAAAGAGAAGAGTAGGATAAAATATATATCTAGAAAAAAATCTGTTCGCCAGTCAATCGCAAACTCCAAATAACTAATTAAATGTGTCTCGTTCGCAATTATGTATGAAACCGTTCTGAAGCAATTAACGAGGGTGACCGGTGGGAGCGATAATGTTAATGAACGGAAGTTTCCAACCTTGTATGGCATGTCATTCGTCATACGTATGTATATCTACCTCGGGCGACGACGCACACTCGTTTATTCCTCTCTTTCTCTCCCTGCAATTCGACAGTTTAATCCCACGGCTGCTCGGGATTTTGCAAATGGGATTGCATCCCGTCAACAATTCCGCAATAATCGAGGTGTTTGGTGTAACAAAAAAAGCGCACGATTGTTTTTTAATCCTTGCAAAAAACATGAAAATGTAAATCTTTGAGAATTTTACATTTGCCAAAATCGACTTGAATTTACAATTATATTAATTATTTCCGGCACAGAGCTAATTTCTAATTTATAAAAGGTCGTAAAAGAGCATTCTTGAAAGATCGAATCGAATGAACTCGTCGAGCACCGACCTCCTCGACCGGTGACTGATCCTCCGAGAAACTCGTAGCTCGCAGATCCTTCTGATTTCGTGTTTACTATGCGTTCCCCAGGTACACGAGATGGATCTACTGCCGAAGCAAATGTGCCATCGGTGCAGCTACAAGTTGGAGGAATTCCACAAGTTCTACGTGGACTGCCTGAAGACGGACGCGGCGCTCAAGAGTCAGCTGTCGTGGATGCGGAAGGGTGGCGGCAGGGAGAAAGTCGGCGTGCCGATGGTGCACATCGAGAACATGAAGATCAAAGCGGAGCCGCTCGACTACGACGTGTACGAGCTGGAGCCGTTGGTGGAGAACATCGACTACATTAACTCGATGAACTCGGTGGCGTTCCGGGCCGGTGGCATTCACGACGGGCTGACGTACGCGGCGTTCTCGCGCTACCGTTGTTGCTGTGATAAGAAGGACCAAAGCAGACCGAGGCGAACCACAGCAGGGCTCTGCCAGAATTACGAAGGACAGACGCCCAGATCCGGTAGGGTTGCGGACGTTTCGCGGAAGAGGACCCTCGAGGACACCGCCGCCGCACGGTTGGAGCTGTTTAAGCGGAGTCCCTTTACGCAGTCGGTGTTCCCGGATTGCCCGCAGAATCGTCTGCCGCGTGTCGAGAACGCCGTCGAGAACGCGCGAGATCGTCCACTGGCCACAGATACGAGTACCAAAGATAACGTAGCCTCCTCTCCGGAAACGCGGAATCATTCTCACGGTAGACTCGAAGCGTCCCCTAAGAGTCAGACGATTGCCAGGAGCACAATAGTGCGGAACTTGAGGCCCAGGAAAAATCTGGTGAACTATACGTCTAATAAGAAGAGAATATCGAGTGTCAATCCGGGACCATCCGCGTTGACAAAGTCGAACGTTTCCGAGACGACACCCGCCGCGGACTTCGAGCTGGTGCGGCAGATCAAAGTGGAGCAGACAGACGAGTCCGAGGGACGCAACTTAAGGCCGAGGAAGAACGTTGTGGATTATCAGGAGCCAAAGATGAGGAAGATCGCGGAGCATCGCGCGAAGAGGCGCAAGAATGAGCAAGATGAGCAGGGCTCGAGATTGCACTCGAAAGACGGGAGTGCATCGAATGCTCTGAACTTCGAGATAAAGCAGGAGACTGTAGACAATTTGGAAGTGACGGTGCTTGTCAGCGAAACGACTACCGACTCGGCGCCACAATTATCGAGCGGATTCGCCGCTTTACCCGCGAAGATCGAAGCAATGACGAGCGACAATGACGTCACTCTGCGAGATGACTATTTCAGGTCGCAATTTCAAGATCAATTCCAGTTGGCCGAGCGTAGATCGCTCTCCCACGTCATGAAGAACAACAGGCTGAAGACGAAGAAGTATCGGTTCTCCTCGGCGAACTGTTCGCCGAAGTACCTGCGAAGTCAGGACGCGTATCTGAGGAACGGCAAGACGAGGAAGAGCGACTATATGGAGTGGTCGATGAAGAGACTGCAGACGAGGAAGCTGATGGTCAACAAGAGCGCGAAGAAATCACCGATGCTGAAGGTATCCGAAAACATCAAGCATTACTGCGAGTCGTGTAATGTCAGCTTTATGAACAAGGAGCTGTTTAGATTGCATGCGTGTTACTACGATTGATCTCTTCCCGAATTCTCGAGAAACATGAAGTCCACGAGCTGTCTGAAGATTGTTCGAAGGATTAAGATATCTTCTAGATATCTCTGTTCGAATAGAAGACCAGGACACTTCGCGACGAAGTGTGAAAAATGCACAAAGAATTAAGAAATCTTTGTGATTGTACATGATGTGCATATATGTACATATATCTTTCAATTTGCAATTCTTCTAATCTTTTTCTTTCGAATATTTCGCTTACAAAATTGAAAGTGCTTTTGTTTAAATTTGGACATTTTCTATTCTAAGAATAAGGGATGATAGATCAAAACGTGCCTGTCCCTAAAAATTTGACCAAGTTCGTATATAATATATACTTTTTTTGGAATATCGACATTAGCTATTTGATCGTTGACTTTTTTTTTGACAGTTTTATTAAGGTTTTATCAAGTGCAAGGGTAAACGGGATATAGCAAATTCCTTATGTACATAATGAACTTAAATTTAATACTACTCGTTATTATCTTTACTATATGATTTATGTAAGCGATATACATATATGGATATATATTATGTATATTATATTACATATTATATATATTATATACTACAACATATATATACTATATATGTATATATTATATTATATATATCATGTGCATACTTAGATCTTATTTGCTGATTTAAATATGTTAACCTATGACAATTGTTGCAACATACGCTTAAGATATTATGTAGAAAATCACAAGTCGCCTTCAAAGATTGAGAAGTAATTATAATATAGAGATAGAGATATATATTTTATGAGAGACAAGAGATATATATTATATGTCGATATTCGATGAAAACATGTGATATGTGTATGAAAATAGCGACCGATTCTTTGGAGGACTCCAAGTTATCCAAGTCAACGGACTTAATAATTGAAAATTAATCTTTCTACCGCGCTACATCGGAATTTTATATATTAATATTTACGGTCTCCATGTTTAGACGATTGTTCCGTTGGAAAGAATTGCATCACGCTGCGTAAAAAAGAAATTTGTAGACACATGTTTACATTACAATTGTATTATACATTCGGATTTTATGTTTATCCGATATGTATTAATCGACATATTGGACGTACGCGGTGAGCATGACGATGAATTTGTTAAGTAACTTGATTACACACCATCTATTTTTCTAGCATTGTTACATCATTGAAAATTAAATTGAATTAATATCATGTTATGTCATTGAATTGTCTTTTTCATAGTAGTTATGTCATGTATTAACTGCATAAGTTCATGCAATCCCAATTATTGTTGCAAAGTGTTTCTCTGAATTATCTGTCTGTCGATACACAAATAAAGAAATAGTTACTGTTATACGGTAGATATATCTTTCTCATATCATTTAACAGATTAATAAATGTTAATTATATAATTACATATACGTGTAAATTATATGCAATTGCAATGATTGAGGACCGTCCCGATCCCGTCGTACTTCTCTCTTCTCTTCCGAAAAACTCTACCTATGTAATATGTAATATTAAATGAAAATGTTATGAAGTGGACACGGCAAATTAATAAACAGCAATAAAATGTTTCGAAAAAAAAAAAAATATTTCTAATTTTCTAATTACGTTTCGCCGTTAACAATTGCGACTTTTATTGCTGTAAAAAAAGGAAAACATTGTGTAATTAGGATTAAATTTGGAGGAATGAAGGATATATATTTTTTATTTTAATCGTTAAACTCTAGAATGACATATTACATGTTTCTTTTTATTTAATTATAATTAACCATATTTGTTTTGCAAAATCACTCGGTTTTGTTTAACATTTTTAGTTTTACAATTATTGACATTGCTAGTAAATCTTTATATTAAAAGCGTTACAAAACGTTTATACAGCTTGTAAACTTTTTCTGCAAAGATATATATGTATATATATAATTAATTTTGATGGTTCTTAACAATTTATATTATTAATATACTTTTATTATTATATTATTATTAACGTTAAAAAGATAAAAACTTTATTGTGATTTTAACACTAATTACGAGAATTCTTTAATCAGACTTGTAATGAATTTTTGACTAACCCACGAGTTAGAATTATTTATCATTAAATCAGTATCTTCTATTGCTTATCTTTGGTCTCTTTTAAAGAATTTCTTCATTATTTTATAGTTCTTATTGATTTTTCAAAAAAGTCATATAATTTTTATAGAAACGTCAAAAAGGGCCTGACAGAACCCTTAATTTAAAAGTCTCGACATTAGTACAGCATTGATGCCACACTCAAATGCGCATGCGCGAAAAGGTGATTCGGCTAACAACACTGGCGTTTGCAGGTAACAAACAAACAAAAAGTATGGCAGGTGTCAAGCGGTTCGTGAGGAATGACCGGTCGTACACGGTGGTTTGATTTGATCTAACTGCGGCTGTGGGAGGGCGAGATGTTTTCAGGCGCCAGGAAATCGCCGCGAATCGAAGACGTGAGTTTCGCGCGCTGTTATTCGCTCGCGTGCCGCGCGCTTAACCTTAAAATTCGTCGACCCGTCGTCGAATTGTCGATCGTCCCGCGAGTTTTTCAGACGTGTAACTTAATCCCTCGCATAGAATAGAGCAAGTGAGAAGTTTTATGTGTGCCGAATCTGCTTCTTCTAGTTAATCTCCACGGAGGATGACACCTTGGGATCCTCTATAAGTCTAAGCGTCGGCGAGAACTCGGTGCGCATCAAGGAGAAACCTAAAGTCGCCAAGGAAGCCGAGCAGTCGTCGGTCGACAAGAGAGACTCCACGCTGGATAAGTGGTGGCTGAAGAGACCCGAGACGCGTCTGGGTGTCCTGGGTGCCAAGAATGCAGACGCGAAGACGAAGCAGTCTCCCATCCCTTCGTCGGACGTCAGCTCTTCGATGAAAGAGTTCCTCGAGAGAGAGAGGATGTGCAAGGTAACTGCTTATAAAACGAGTGATATTGATACCTCGGCAAAACATTTTTCCTCGTTTACAGCGATATTAATTCACAAGTGATTTTATTCTCTATCGTTTCTCACACATTGCTTTGAATAATTTTTAGACAACGTCCAAAAGCGAGGGAGAAGCGAAAGACAAGGATGACACGTTATGCGACATACTCGCATCTGCGGCTTTTGACAAATATCCGTCAGACTTTGAAAGTAAGTTTTCACGTAATGTGTAAAGCTTTCTCCAAATTGAGAGTTTGCACTCGACTAATTTCTCTCGTGTCTCGTACAGATGCCACTGACGAAGATATCGGCAGTATCCTGGAGGAAATGAGCAAGATTGCCGGGGCATTAAGTCCGAACTCGTATCCCGAACGTACAAGATCCGGTGGTTCCAGTAAGAATCCCACCGAAGAGGAGAAGTCCGTGGAAGAGTTGTTGGAAGAAGCTGAGAAGCTAGTCAGGAAAAATTGTAACACTCTATCGAAAAGTATATCCAAGTCTGATACTCTAGTGCCAGAAAATCAAGACGACAGCTTGAACAGAGTGAGACAATTGGAAGCTGACATTTTTCAGTTAATAGAGGAAGAGGTGAACAAAGAAACAGAAAAAATAAAGAGGAGTCCAAGAAACGACAGGAGACGGGAGGACAGCCCCGGATTCGAGGTCGTTTATGAAAATCTGAAACCACCGAAAACGCTGGAGCTTCAAAGACGAAAGTTTGAGGAACAGAGAGTCGAGATATCGAGTAGTTCCGATTTGGACGACCCGATTGAGAGGCATTCCAAGTCTGAGGAACTGAAGATCGCGAAGAGAATTGAAATGGAGAAAGAGAATCTGCAGAAGGAGATTACGGACGTGGACAAGGATTTTTTCGAAGATCTGCTGAGAAGATCCAAGGAGAAGGCGGAGGGCGGGATGTCGGCGAGCTCCAGTTTCGGGCAGGAGGATTTCTCGCATTTCTTGAAGCTGCTTCAAGGGCAGAATACAGACAAAATGGAGCCGGAATCAAAAGAGCCTAATGCGATGTACGATCTCTTTTTGAAATCTACTAACGGCGAAGTAGTGTCGTCTAAGGAGGGCCAATTAGCTACTGGCAAAACCCCAGAGTTTCCAGAAAAAGAATTTTCCGAGATATTGGAAAAAGAATGGCCGGCCATTAGCGGTGCACCCATGGATCATGAAATCAATGAGAGCGATTCCAGCGCGAGCGAAGGACGGCATAAAGGGGCGCTGAAATCTCTGTCAGGCAATAAAACAGTCTTGAAACATTCCAACAATGAATCGAAGAAGATATCGAAAGTCGCGAAGAAAGAAGGCAATAAAAATGTTACGGAAGCTAACGAAAAGGCAGTTAATTCTGAAAATGAGCTGTACACGGTGGGACTGACGCCGAGGCTGGAATTATTCGCGGATGCAATACCCAAACTTATAGCTGAGAAGTTAAGTGAAAGTGTCACGAAGGAGAACGCGGAGAAAGCAGAGAAAGCAGATTCGCCGTACGAGAAATCTGCTCGTTTAGAAATGAAGGTTGACATACAAGCGGAAAATTCATATACCGTTAACATACCAAAGACTTCGAAGATGCATCATCAAGAAGTATCTGAAGAAGGTCACGGTGTTTCGAGTAAAGCAATAGACTTACCCAAAACCGACCGCGTAGTCAGTGCACCGAGCAATAAACAATCGAAGAAGGAGATAAAATTCTGCAAATCTAAGAGCTACGACCAGATATGCCAGCCTCCTCTGACAGCATCCCTCGAAAATCTCAGGGTTAACAAAGCATTAGACGTGTCTAAAAAACCTGTAAACACGATTTCCAGAAAGTCATCGGCGGTAAAGCCGAAAGTGCAATCCCGACCGATTCCCAAAGCCGCGCCGAAACCCAGCTCGTTCCTGAAATCAAAACTGGATTCCGCTAAAGTCGGGTCCGCATCCAGCTTGCCAACCGCGTGCAAGGGATCCCTGAAATCACCCGATAGTTACAGGAAGAATTTTATGGCCGCCGGTGATTCGAAGCAGATTCCAATGAAACACGATTGGGAGATGTTGTGTCGCGAGGAGAGACACAAGAACGCGCTGCTGAAGCAACAGTTGGAGACCGAGGCAAAGCTCTACAAGAGTCAAATTGACGACATGCGTACGTCCTTCGAGGGAGAGCTGTTTGCCTTGAGGAAGCAGAACATAATCTTGAAGGCGCGAGTCGACGAGCTCTCTCTGAGCGAGAGGCGCGCGGAGATCCCCGTCAAGACCGACACGAGGATCCCTCTTTTGGAACAGGAGCTGGAGAAGCAGGAAAGCCTGATCCGCGCTTACGAGACCGAGAACAAGAAACTGATGCAAGATACGAAACGTATGCAAGAGGAATTGAAAAATTTGCAGTCTAAGCAGAAGAGCACGGTATCGAAAGGAAACGACGTGCAACAGCTCGCCGATCGGGTGAAGGATCTCCAGGAGGAGACGTTGAAGCTGAATCTCGAAGTATCCAAGCTGAAGGAGAAGAATGCCGATTATCTGCTAAAGAACGACGATCTAATTCAACAGAACAGTCTGCTCACGGACGAATTGGATATGTTCAAGGAGCAGCTGAAAGCGAAGAATAACTTTATCACGGATCGGCTGCAAGTGATGTCCACCACGGAGTTGGAACTTAAGAAACAGGTAGAAGATCTGAGTATCAAATTGAGCTCCAAGTCGGAGCAGTTGCGAGTGACTAAACAGGAGCTCGAGAAGTTTCAGCAGGATGTATTGCCCTTGGAGAAGGAACTGCTGGATCTCAGAGTTAGAGAAGGGAATTTCCACGAGAAATTACGGATAAGCAAGAGTCACGTCGAGCGTGAGAAGCAGCTGACCCAGCGACTCAAGGATCAGGTTATTCTGGACAACAAGAAAGTCATGGACCTTAACAGACAAGTGCGCGAGTTGGAGCGTATACTCAAGAGAAAGAATCCCGACTCGGTTTCGGCTCTCATACTGACCGCCAACTCGGAACAGGAGAAGATCGGTTCCGAGAAGGTGAAGCTTCTGGAGGAGAGAATAGCGAGTCTCGAAAACGAGATCAAAACCAAGGAGAATATCGCGCAGCAGAATCTGGTCGACCTGCAGAAAAAGTTCACCGACATGAAGGAGAAGTACGCGACGCAGGTGATGGAGTTGGAGGCGAAACTGTTGGAGGCAACCGCGAAGGAGCGCAAGGTGTGCAATGACATGTTCACGCAGACGATGAGATACGTCGAGAGCAAGAGCGTGGAGAATGGAAACAAGAAAGACGACAGAGCTTCAACCGTGGATGATAAGAAGGATCAGAAAACGAAGGCTGGGCCGAAGTCTCAAAATCCGAAGGAAGACGCGCATCTCATCGCCACCATAAGAGGCCTGAAGCTGGAGATCGCGAACAAGGACAAGGCGGTGTCGAAGATAACCAAGGAGTATCAGGAGCTCCAAAAGACGAATCGGCGATTGCAGAAGGAGCGGGAGAAACTGCTGAACGATCGTAGGAGCTTTAGAAGCATGGATTTCGATAAGGCGTTCCGAGGAATGAGGAACGGCGAAGGGAACGATCAGAATTCGAATGTCTATCAGAACGGGCACATGTCCGACTCGCAGAGATTGTCGTCGTCGGCACCGAAGTTGTACGATCCGATGCAGTACACGGAGAACGGCAAGAACGGAGTTATAAAGAAATTGACTAACGAAAACGATATTCTGAAGGAGGAGCTGAGCAAGATGAACAAGGATTTCATGGCGCTGAAAAGCAAGAGGTTGCACGATTTGAATCTCTTACAGGAGGAACACGAGCGGGAGATGGCCACTCTTGTGAAAGAGTACAGCGTCAAGATCGGAGATTCTAAAGTGGTAAAGTTGCAGGTTTGTAAAGCTTAGCGAGCTTCATTTCATTTGTTTTTTTTTTATCGTTTTTGCACGAGAATAAGTTAGTAGTAGCTTTTGAGTCAAACAAGCCTCCGCTTTTCGCTTACATCTCAATATATCTACTAGGAATTTTTATTTATTGTACAATTTTTATTATTCATAGGGTCAGCTAAATACTCAGGGAGCAATCATATCGCACTTAAAAGAGCAGGTCGAAAAGTTCAGGGACTACAAGGAGCAGGTGGTCATGCTGAAGGCCGAAAGAGAGCATTTGGAGAGTAAAGTGAGGACGCTGACCGAGAAAGTCAAGTACTTATCAACGCCGGTACGTGAAAGATAGTCGATTCCTTTAAGACGCTCAATGATATCGACGTTTGACATTTCTGTTACAATATCATCGTTAATATTTCTATTCCAGGGAACGGAGCAATTGCAGTTGTTGCAGGACAAGATCACGATCCTCCAGCAACGGCACGAGAGCAGAGAGATGACTCTACAGACGTTAATTCGCGACTTACTGAGAAATCGCACGCAGTGCAAAGACTGCAAAAACGAGAAGGGTAAGAATCGGCAGCTCTGCTACTTCCGGCAGGAGCTCGATCATATCTTAGGTATGTTACAAGAGATCGCTAACGTCCATTGATTATCGCTGAATCGAAAAATCGTCTCTAAATAGTCACGCAGCATTTGGTGGTTATCGGTTCGTCATCGAATATTGTGATAATTTTTACAAGAGTAAGATTCGCGATGTAGCTTAAAATAATTCGAGAGAGGCATTAGGTAATTTAAGTGTCGGGGCGTAGGTGCGTAAACGCGTTCGTTCGCGACACTCAGCCAAAACATGCAGTCGATACTTCCATCGACTCTTCCAGAACTTGATGAAAAGGAACTTATGCGCAATCTTCTTTCTTGCGTCCGTGACGCCGTTTGTTCTGCGAGATCGTCCATCAGTACAGAATTCGCGAATGACTCGGTAGGCTCGGATCACTGCCAAAGAGAGAAACGCTACCGCGTGACTAGCGGTAGCGTTAATGTCTATAATAACGAACGAACGTACGATTGAATTACCAATCTTTTCCAATCTCTCTCCGTCGCCAATTTTCTTGCCACGCGCGCGCAATGTCTGGGAACACTGCCCGCTATTAGTATAATCTATTTTATTGAATCAAAAATTAATTTTTAGAATAAGTCGTACATTTTTAAGATTAGATATTTATTTATTTATTTATTTATTTATTGACTCTCCGCGAATAAAATGACATGGCTGCTTGCAACGTTTCTCCAAGTCGATGTTGCCGTAGCTTGTTTTCTTCTTATAATAAACTGTATAGCAATGACAATTGGACGGAGGAAAAAGAAAATAGATATGTAAAAATATCCTCGTAAGGATTTCTTCCAAAGTTTAAATGATATCTAGTTTTTTACGGATAATTTTTTTGGAACTTTGCTGTACATATAGGCGTTATAAGAGATGAATCGCTACATTTATTTCGGATAATACTCCACGTCACGATCAACGAAGTCGAAGTCGCTCTCGACTATATCATGTGTATCGTATCGTAAGTACTCTAATTTATTACTATTGTTGCCAAGCCTAGCTGGTGGATCTCGTAAAGTGTAGCCTTGTCTGTATGCGTTCGTTATAAAACGCAAGCACACCGCACAAATCGATGTGACCGAGACTGAAGGGCGAGTAATCAGACGCAACATAGAACATGCCTATCTTTCGTATTTTCAACCTAAATTCTGTAGACTCTTGGAGACTATTATCATCCTGAGACTCGGTTACGGTCGAAGCACACACACAATCACAATTCGTTTTCTAAATAGACTTAAGCTTGTCACACGCAATGTACAAAATCCAAAATTATAACTTTAATAAACTTAATCTTTTCGCCGAAGGATCGATATTTCTCCTGGCGGCGATATAACGTAAGGTAAAAAAAACGCTTTAATTAATATTTCCTGATACTAATCGAGTTAAATAATGTCTGAGGAATTTTATATATATATATATATATAACTTAGAACATATATTATATGTTCTAAGATATATAAGTATATATATCAGTCGTTTTTTTTTAATAGTAAAAGAAATATTAATGAAAACAAAATATTTCCGACGAATTTATTCATTTCGACGAATTTAACTACGAGACTGCAACTATTTTATTTTCCCACAAAATATATCTTCTTAGATATACATATTTCTACTGGGTATATATGAGAGCTGTACATTAATCTACATTCTAAGTATTTAATCTATTTTCTAAGTCGGGAACATTACACACATTGCAACGTAATATCTTAATTCACAAAATAATAAGATCGACAGAAGCAGAGATTCCAGAGAATAGCGATTTTCAGGAGCCAATTTTCGGTAGCCGATTATCGCTTCATTTTACCAAATTACGAAGCGCTGCACATGCTGCATTATGTTGCTGCTGCAAGAATATTACAATATATGTTAAGAATTCTATTTTATTCATATCATTTTGAGAATTATTTTTATCATTATTGAAAATCTATTTTGAGAATCAACATTTTTTTTACAACTAAATTATAACAACTATATTTTATTATTTGTGATCTAAGAAATTCCAGTAATTTTAGTGTCTTACCCGAGGGACGATTTTTTTCCATTATAGAGAGAAAATCCATAAACGGTACATAATGCCACAACGAAAGCTTGCCTCATGAGTTCGTAGGTCATAGGATACTTGAAGGATTCATAGTCCTTCATTGAGTTAGGAACGATTTTTGCTCTGGCTCGCACATTTCTCTCAACGCGTGCGTCCTGCAAATTGCGTTCCCATTTTGCGGATAATCGTTCGTTATCTACGGTCCTAGCAAGCGTCCTCTCGGCAGACAACCTTCGTTGTTCGCGATTTTGTTCAGGTACACGGACAGCTTGGCGATGAGAAGAGAATCGCGATGAGTCCTCGATGTTCCTCGCTGATCTCTGGCGCAAGTGCCTGACGGGCTCTTTTTCACGAAACTCGGCAGGTCGATTCTCTGATCGAGCCACTCGACGCTCCGTGAGACGTCTGATCTCGCGTTGCATTTCCGACGAACGTAGTAATGCTCGCGTCTCGAGGGATGCTGTTCTAGAATTCGCTTTACGCTCTGCCGGGAGCATCGAGATCGAATTTCGCAATTCGGAATTCCGTTCCACGCGATCCTGCATCCTGGATTCTTCGCGCGACCTCGAATTGTCGTGAATCCTTCGTGAATCGAGGGCAGAACGCTTTTCCAGGATTCTTCCGCGAGAAACTCGCGATTCCGGGTTTCTTTCCAAACGTTGACCTGCCAGCCTGGATCCTTCGCGCGATTTCGAATTGTCGTCAACCCTTCGCTCCAATAATCTTCGCGAGGCGAGAGTAGATTGCCTTTCCAGGATTCTTCCGCGAGAAACTTGCGATTCCGGATTTCTTTCCAAACGTTGACCTGCCAGCCTGGATCCTTCGCGCGATTTCGAATTGTCGTTAACCCTTCGCTCCGATAATCTTTGCGAGTCGAGAACAGATCGCCTTTCCAAAATCCTTCCACGAGAAACTCGCGATTCCAGATTTCGTTCCGAACGTCGATCTGCTAGTCTAAATTCTTCGCGCGATTTTAAATTATCGTCAACCCTTCGTTCCGACAATTTTCGCGAGGCGAGAGTAGATTGCCTCTCCAGAATTCTTCCGCGAGAAACTCGTGATTCCGGGTTTCTTTCCAAACGTCGATCTGCTAGTCTAAATTCTTCGCGCGATTTCGAATTGTCGTCAACTCTTCGTTCCAATAATCTTCGCGAGTCGAGGACAGATCGCCTTTCTAAGATCCTTCCGCGAGAAACTCGCGATTCCGGATTTCGTTCCGAACGTCGATCTGCTAGTCTAAATTCTTCGCGCGATTTTGAATTGTCGTCAACCCTTCGCTCTGACAATCTTCGTGAGTTGAGAGTAGATTGGCTTTCTAGGATTCTTCCGCGAGAAACTCGCGATTCCGGATTTATTTCCAAACGTCGACCTGCCAACCTGGATCCTTCGCGCGATTTCAAACTGTCGTCGATTCTTCGTTCCAACGATCTTCGCGAATCGAGACGTGCCGAATCCAGAGCGACTCGTCGCTCCAAAACTCGCCTATCCGAAACCGTTCGTTCGGACGCTCGTCGTTCAGCCTCGCGCGATCTCTGAAGAACAATCTTTCGTTCCTCGCGCGATTGGTACAAACGACTCGTTCTTTCTCGCCGCTCCTGAATAGAATCCCGTCGTTCTGCTGCAGCAGAGTCGCGCGATCTGTGATTGTAATCTCTGGAGTCTCTGATTCTCGTGATTTCCTGATGATCCACCGAATTACGAGCGACCGAACGGGAGGGTCGTGCGAATCTCTCTCTTCGTTCCCGACTCGCGATTTCCTCGACATCGTAACGCGATCGTGCCACTCTATCCTCTCTGATTGCCGCGTTTTCACGCGAATCGCGTCGGCTTACGGTCCTCTGCGAGCGACTGATCCTTTCTCGGCGCAAGTCCTCGGACGGGACTCGCGACATTCGATCGACGGATTTTCGATCGCCAAGACGACTCTCAGCTTTCCGACGTCCCGCGTGATCTATTTCGCGACGTTCCATAGATCGGAGGACCAACGATCTACGTTCGGAGGACAATGTGCGCTCCCCGGATCTCTCGGTGTTGAATTCAACCGATCTGACTCGTCTGCTAAGAGTCTCGCGATTGGGATCGTTGACAGTTAGACGTTCCATCGATCGTGACAACGTTCGACGGTCGTCGGATTTAATAAGATCTCCACGAGAAGCTCTGGTAGTAGCGACCGAAAGTCGTGATCTACGTTCTTGATTAGCGACGCGATCGAGAAGAGCGTGGCGATTTTCCAGAGACCGTTCGCGATTTCGGCGATCCATATTATTGTTGCGATCGAGATCCCCTCGTGCGAACCTTGCCGAACGATTCAGGAGATTTCTACGATCCTCGCGACGATCCGATCGTTCCGCGTCCCGACGTTCGGTTGACACACGTCGCTCGACAGATCTGCTACGTTGGCGTATCTCGGCTCGATTCGGGACGCGATTTCGCGCCAGATCTCGGTGTTCGCGACGACCAGCCAGGGCATCGCGCGATTCTTGCCGATCGATTCGTCGCTCCGCCGAGAGTGATTTACGGTCGCGATAATCGCTCGTACGACGTTGAAGATTCAGAGAGTCTCGCCGGACCGCTGATCGATCGACACGACTTTGCCGTCGCGCGATTTCGTTAAGCTCGCGCCGTTCCGTGGATCGACGATTTTCAAGCCGGGAATTTGCAGGCTCGGCCAGACGGCGTTCGAAATTTTGCTCGGCAGAACGGCGGTCGACTGCTCGATTGGACAAATCCTGCGATCGAGAGAGTCGAGTGGCGGGATCGAATGAGTTCCTGGCGTCGCGGGACTGCGCGATCGTCCTAAATCGGGATTCTCGGAAACGGTCGAGGGACCGTTCGTCGTCGGATACGCGAGTCCTCGATCTTGAAAGTCTCTCGGTTGTCCTTATCTCTCGGTTTCTAAACAGTCGCTCTCTAATCTCCCGCGAATCGCTTCTAGACAAGCGATCGAGACTCAGAGATCGTGAGAGTACGGATTTTTGAGACGTAGGTGGTGCTCTGGATTCAGATACTTTCAATTCAGGATTGTTAATCGGTGTTGTAACTAATTTCGGCTCGGCAATCGGGCTTTTGACGAAAGGACTCAAGTTCGGACAGGCGTCCACCCTAGAAATAATCGGCTCTACTGTAATCTTTGCAACAAGCAATTTTAAAACAGATTATAAAAGCAAGCGAGATTCTCTTATATCTTTAACAAGGAGCGCAATTAAGTTAAGAAAGATACACTGCGTACAATTCCAGAAGCTTTTACGACTTTTAGCAAGGAAAATAATTAATTTCATACTCGTGGGGAGCTCGATGCGTGAGTTCAGGACCTGCGAGACTACCGGCATGTCCTTCCCTATCCCTGGACACTAATCCTAGTGTCAGACACGCCAGCGATACTATCAGAAGTCCGATGTACTGCCAGGATCGCACGGGCAGCACTACGTGGCGCGTACGCCGCATCCTGCTGCAAAATATCGCGATTCGCACTATTTCTAATTAATTAAAGAGCGATTCTATCCCCGTCGTATTAAGTCAATTGAATCGAAAAAATTTGGAAATCGAAAATTAATGGTACAATGTATTAGTGTCAGTATATTAGTCTAGGAAGCAAAATCAAGATCTTTCCTTACGTTATATAACGTACGTGACGATGCCTTTTTTTTATTTTTTTTTGTTTAATATAATATACCACTTTGAAATTTAGAGTGAAAGAGATTGTTTTTTTTCCGCGCCGGGTTTCATCGATAACTCGAGAATATCTCGCGACAATAAGAAGTGTCATACCTGAGGAACTAAAGGCTGTCGCGACCAAGCTTTCCGAGGGTACTTCGAGAGGGCTCGGCAAGGGCTCTTCAAGTCTTACGGCGAGAAGTGCTCCACGTCGGTGCTCCGGAAAGCTGCTGACGCCGGACGTCCCGAGGGAGCGGCTTTTATACTCGCAGGAGTTGCTTCGTAATTCGATAAAAGCGCAATTCGCCGCTTATCAGCGGCGGCCACATGGTGCCCCATACGCCAGCGCGGAAGATCGTCCGTGAACAAAGCGCGAACGAGCAATGTTGCGAGCGGAAAGATTGGAAAACCGCGACGCATTTGGTTTAACCAGCTGGAAAATTGCGAATCGGGTTGTCTGTGGGGCGGAGGTCGCGCGTGGGTGTCTTTTAAAACCGTGTCCAAGCTTAATTTCAAAGGATCGGAGTCGCATTTGGATAAGATTATTAAGCGAAGTCCATTTCAATCCAATAAATCCGATATTTGAGAGATGTTAAATACGTACGTTTGATACCAGAGCTTATAATAGCTGAATGATTAATTCTACCCACTTTAAATATTAAATCTGCTACAGGTTTATAAAATTTTGCAAATCTTTTAATTTGTCGTTTGCGTGACATTAACATGATATTATATTTGATTAGTTTTTTTAAATAATAATTGCTCTCTAGCGAATTAAGATGCAGATAAAAATTAGACGGTGAAAATATAATATGTTTGGAGAAAAATGTTTACAAATGTTTATTTTTATACAAGACACGTATTACAAAATGGTAAAACAGGAGAGTGTGCACGTCTTATAAATATGCATTATTAATAATTATATACTATTTACATTATATTATATTATGTACTTCTATATTTATATCTATGTATGCTTACAAGTGTGGCAGATCGACGACAATTTTTTGAAGATTTGTTATCTTGCCAGAAGAAATTGACCGGCCACCTAATACTTTAGGAATATCTGGACTTGTTTCGAGTTGTTGGGGCTCGTACGAGAAAATCGCTCGCCTTACAAGGTAAGATTGCTTAAATTAATAAGTTAATCAGGCTCGTCTTATAAAATTTGAAAATATACAGAAAACATTCGTGACGAGAACCGTATTTATCGTGCTCGCGCAACTGACAGCGCAAATTGCATTCGCCGTGCAGCCGCTGACTGTCGTTGACTATTTGCTCGAGACTTTTTACAACGTGACGATCGATACGACGACAATAATGACCAGGGTGAGCAGGTGGGTGTAGGAAACTGTGGAGGAGCCAGACTTGAACTTAAACTCGCTGCACGTGTCGTTCTTTTCCGGCAGCACCGTGAAATTCGGGAAGTTCTGAATATTTGCCGGCTTGAAAAATTAATAAAAAAGATTAATATACATAAATTTATATATATAAATTTGTGGTAAATAATATGACAATGATACGCTAACATAATTTATTCTTATACCTTAAAATTTAATTTGTATATAGGGAAATTATCCGACAATATACTTTTCTTAGAGGTGCACAATTATGAGCTTAAAGCTTATAATTAGAAACAGGGAATTGCATTGAGAGATCTTACCAGTGCTAATTGATCATCCCTCATTCTACAGAATGTCAAGTGTTTGCCGTGATAAAGATTAGCTTCTATCGTTCTCGTGAGCAAATCCTCCGCCCACGGCAAAGCCAGCATATGTTGGGTCAAAGTTCGACCTAAAAATTTAAGAAAATATTAAGGGAAAAACGTTCAAAGAAATATTCTCTTCAATTGCAAGAGATTTTATATTTATCAATGTTTTAATTATTTAGTTTTTACAACATTATACTTCTATCTATATATTGTACCTTTAAATTCCTCGGGTTCCTTAATGACGAGTCGCGTGAAGATGTTATCATCATCATTTTTTTCGGTGTGCTCTCTTATCGGCCTTAACGCAGACTTGTTAGCTTCTTTAACGACAGACTTATTAATCTCGGTCGATTTCATGGTCGAATGACCGGGAAGCTGTTGACTGATCAAAAGTGAAATTAAGTCAGAGCTAGAATTTTTTATAAACGAAAATTTAAATCAGGCGATAAGATGTGTGTGAGTGCGAATCTACATTTTTTTATTTAAAATTTTTTGAAATTCATCTTTCTTTTTTTCAACAAGAAATTAATCAAAGAAGATAAAAATTAATATCTCGTGAACTTAAAAAATTTACACAGATAATGCATGACATAAATTGAAGGATTTTCGTGTTAATTTCTTTTTTATGACAATTGATTTTGTAGAATCTTGAATATCCTAAAACTATTCTGCGCGAAGTAACTCACCCATTCATTAGGAACTTCGTCACGTTATCCATTGTCATGTTTTGGAAGCTGTTCACGCCGAGAGTCTTGAAGAACTCCATGACGGGCGTCATACTATAGCAACCGGCGAGTGGGGTTCTGGGATAATGCACGACGAATGCCAGGCACATCTCTTGGGTAGCCGCGTAGCCGCCTAAAGTCGGTTTCGTTCTGTCGAGAGTGCCGTAAATGCATTCCGCGACTAGCTCGTCGCCAGGCAGCACCTTCACCTCTTTCTCGAGGGTGTGAGACTGCTGGTAGTCGAAGTCGAAGTGATTGTCCTGGACTATCCTCGGCAGCTCTTTACCTTTTCGAATGTGCTTCAGGCTGAGACGTCGACCAGCCAAGTGCGAGTGTAGAACGACCGATACAATATTGATGCCATCCTCGGGAAACATCTGAAACAGAATTTGAGATCAGTTTTATTTCTTCTACACACATTCTATTTTATTGCACTTCACGCTTGCTAACAATCTAATATCGTATAATTACCGCGTTGGTGCAGTTCGGAGTGCAATATCCGGCGGTGGCGTATGCCTTTTGCTTCGGGGGCACCAGATGAAGGGGGCTCACCGCCACGCCGGTCACGAGAATGCCCGCTTCCTGAGGACGTAGCTCCGGCGTCAAGTGAAGTCTTATTCCGCTGCTGTCGTTCACCCTTTTCAAGGTTGGATTATTGTAATGAACTTCCAGCATATAATACGAGTTCTCGCCGTGTTCCGCGATAGGTATACCGACGTGCTCCGGCATCCATTCACCTGCACAACGATAGATGATTCTATTAAATCGGAATTTACTTGTAAAACGAAAAGAGATCTTCAAGTATCACTCTTTATTATCCAGAATTTTTCTTGCGATCCCCTTTAACGGGATTTAGATCAATTTCGTGAGCCTTATTTTGTCGTTCTGGACCTTCGCGGGAAATTTCATGCAGCTTCGCGAAGGAATCGATTATCCCGTGGCTCAGCAATCCGCCTGTACTTTGTAGATAATTTACCTTTACTGCCACGAGCCCAAGCGAGGACAGGTTGTAGACACGAATCCCATTCTGGCGGCATCGTCGAGGTGTAGCAACGAGCGCCGGCAATCCGTGCGTGTTCACCGAGGACTCTATCTGTCGATGCGCACGCGTACAAAATTATGTGATGGACCAGATCCTCGTTGGCCTTCTCCACGAGCGGTGTGTACTGAAACGTATAAATAATGCATGAACGCAAGACGCCTAAAATCGCTCCGCCTCGGATTAGGTGAACTTCGAAATTTGCGCGAGATCTCGAATCTCTTCAATTCGGCAAGATTACGCTCGTAAAGATTTGCAGGAAGTTGGGAGACTGTCGACATGAAAGATCTGGGTCGGCTACAGGAACTTCACGGTGGGATCCTGGGAACGATCGTGATCGTTTTTCCCGCGATCGTTCCTCCCATTGATAGTCTGCGAACGTTTCGGTGCGCGCAGTGACATCGTTCCGGGTCTCTTTTTTTTTATTCTAACGACGCATGCGTTTACCCCGCGCGACGTCCGGCATGAATGACCGTGATTCGTGAAGCACATACGAATAAGGCCCAGCCTTTGCATTCCATCATCGTATACCGGGACTTATTTTCAAGAAGTTTGCGTCTACTCGAGAAACCTGTTAGCTAGAATTTGCATCGCCTCGTGTACTTACCCCTATCATGTGGTGTTTCGTTTTCAGCTGGGAGGTGACCTTGAAGATCTTGCACCAGTAGATGGTATCCTTATTGTCCACCTCAAACTGTCGGACGGGAAGATCATTAAATCGTAATTCATTGAGACGCGCGCAAAATAAAGAAAACGGCGTTGGATTTAAGTTAAACTTGATCGTAAATTTAATTGTATTAATAAAGTAAAATTTTGCTCCATATTCATTTCATCCGTCTTTGTCTAACAATTTTGAGTAACTCTTTTGACTTTTCGTTAGGATAGCGTATAATATAATCTAAAACTGTTGTTACTTATTTGAATTTCTCGTTAAATAAGTGAAGATAAAAATATCGGAGAAAGAGGGTATCTTACCTGACTCAGCTTCACGTCCCAGTATCGTGCATCACGAATCTCTTGCGGTGGCGAATGTGCCGCAGCTGTTTTCAACCTCAAAGCCTTTCCGCCTCGTCTATTCCCGTGCCATCTCGGTGTGTTTAATTCGGGATCAGCATCGTGCAGGGCCCACAGTACTCTAACAGTATCGCCCTAAAATCACAGAAGCGAATTTCGCTAGTTGGAGCGTCGGCAATCATCGATATCGCGTCCCAAATATATTCTCGAATTTCTGTCTATTTTTTTAAATTTTATATTACTTCTGTAAATTATATACATATATATACATATATATGTATATGTATCAAAGTATTATAGTGGCGTGACTGCAATTAAAATCGAATACGTTGACCGCCGGAAGATTGTGCCACGGCAAAAGGGGACAGACGGCATGCTAAACGCCTAAATACCGCCGCGGGAATTCGAGACTGCGGGATCCTACGGCCTCTTAAAGCCCGCGGGGCCCCTGCCACCCCCCCCCCCCCAGGCATAAATCGAAAGAAGGTTCTCCGCGAATTCTACAGAGCCGCGGCGACGGTTATACAGTAAATCTTTCGGACAACGCTTCTTCTCCCTTTCTCTCTCTTTCTCTCTTTTTCAGACCCTTTTAAAGGACCCCCGTTTTGGCTGGCGAGATATGCACGGCAACGATTTTGCTTTCTTTGCACACATTTTAATTACAGAGTAGCGGATTAGAGGTCGGAAGGTAATTTCGGTGTTAGCGAGGCGCGATAAATTCCTGGCCCTCGCTGCGTTAATGCGCGCTTGCGAATCACCGTTGGCATCCGAGAATGACCCCTTTCAATTACGTATAATATTTGAGACCCCCGCAGGCCGCAGAGTCCATAAGATTTATTTTAGAGTCCGAAGTGACGCCCGAAATGCACCTTGCGGTGCCCGCTCACGGCAGGTCTTAATTTTAGGCAGTTGACCCAATCATCCGTTTCTACAATATTTCCTCTTTGCCTGTTTTTTCAATTTGAAACAATTGTTCAATTTAAAAATTTAGTGAAATTAGACTAATTTTACTAAATTTTACTAAATTAGATAGATAAATTTTACTTAATTAAAAACCTAATTTTACTAAATTTTTGATTGTTACTACAATCCGAGCTTGTCTTTTATATTGTTAGATTATTCAATTTGTTTGATTGTGAGATTATGCCTTAATTGATATCTTGCGAATCGCTCGAGAAGTGAAAGATCAGTTAAACCTGTACTTGCGCGTAGTCAGACTGTTAATACAATCATTATGAAATAATGTCTTCTTCTCACTTACCGTGAGTTCATGATCCTGAGGGTCGCATGTCTGCCACTTCCTGGAAAACGTGACGATGGTATGGGTCCCATTTTGCGAGCCGCTGAGCACTTGGACGTCCTGATATATGTCAGTTATCGGCGCAGCGTTCATCTCCTCGCTACCGTGCGAGTCCTGGAAAAGGGTGGGAGAGAGAGAGACGTTAGAAAATTGTCGAAGAAGGTTCAACGTACTCGTCGAAAACGAGGGTCTGGCGGGCCTCGAAACTTGCTCCCTCGCTATTGGACGGGAGATCGAGAGCTCTATCGGGTCAAGTAAACGCCAGGTGTTCGTATCCGCGCGACGAACTGGGACTTTAGGCCCTTCTACCTTCAACACAATTCGAGTCTCTACCATATCTTTACCTACTTTCTCTTTTACCTTTGCTTTAAGTAAAGTACGATGAACTTTCGTCATTCTTTGTTATGGCGCGGTTTTCATTCACGGGTTTAATGTCTGCCAACGTGACGCATCGTTACAATAAAGAGGATGTTGATGCTTTTCGTAAAATTATTTACGCTGCGATTATACGCGCAATCGGCGCGCGTATAAAAGATAATATATCTTTTTTTTAACAAACACGGAATCGATATTCTCGTAATAAAAAACGAGATTAAAATGTCAGTGATCCGGAATTAAAAATTATGAGTCACTAAAGAATTAATGTCAAGGATGCGAATTGAAATCTTATTTATTTGAATTCAATTTCAATAGAAACTCGACAGAGAAGCCATTTAGCGGCTGCTGCATTTAAGAAATTTTAAGCTGACGATGGATTATCCTGCATTAGATTTTTATTCTGATAAAGTCGGCCCTCGTTGGAACACGTTGAGAACTTTGCGAGATTACTGCGCGGTAGGTCGGGAACATCTTGCGCCCGATTGTTGTAATTTTATGAAGAACGAACGTGCGTGAAATAACGGGCCGATATTTCAGTGCCCGGCGATAAGGCGTTGCATTTGGAGAAGAAAAAGAGAGAGAAGAAGAAATGGATTTCCTAGCTGCCGTGTGGGGTAGTACACGCGCATAAGGGCGGCCTGCAGCCGCGGGCGTTTGGGTCCGTTGGGCTCCGGTTACGGTGAAGCGCTCCGCTGTGACGTTCGTACGTGCGGGACGCGCGGTGGTGCTGCTGAAGGGAAGTCCCCTTCCTGCACGTAATGAATCCGAATAATTGCCGGAGAGCGTCGTCATGCCCGGTGGAGTACTACGCGCCTCGTAACGAGCACGTGCAGAAAGGAAACGATAATAGGCGCGTCTCTCTTTTTTTCTCTCCCTCTCTCAAAATGCTACGAGAAACCGGTGGAAAATGCGAGGCGGGAGAGGCAGGCGCGAGAGGGCAGATGCTCGTTAACGCGTAAAATGATTTACAAAGTGTTCGTGTCTTTGCGAAGGCCCGTTTCGAAATTACACACTCTCTCACCCTGCCGTAGAATTGCTCTCGTGCCGCTGACTTTTATTACGGCGCGTCGTACTTTTTTCGTGAATAACTTTGTCTCTTTGTTTAATTTTCGAATATCATCGAAAATATGTGAGTCCGATAAATAAATCAAATGTAATTTAACAATACAATTTTAAAGTTGAGAAAAGAAATAACAGTTTTTATTTATATGCCGTTAATTATTTTTAGCATATAGCAATAAAAAAAGTGAAATTTTATTTTTAAAAGACTATATATATATATATATATGTATAAATCTAGTAGAGAGAAAGAGAGAGATTAAAATTAAGAATTGTGCTTTTTAAAGACCGGGATTATACTGATGACCTCACTGCAGAGGACGATTTTTGATGTTCAAATGAAGATAAGCGGGTTTTAATTACAATCAGTTCGCGAGGAACAACCCGACCGGGTATCATAATGATACGCGTGCATAAATCTTCCCGGAAGGCTGCGAGAATCTTTTTTTTTTATCTCGATCGTAGCGGTGGAGTCGCGTCGCTATTTCGTGTGGGGTTCAAGTGCGTTCTCACGAAGTTCGCGAGACGGTTTTCTCATGGCGTCCGGATATTCTCATCGCCATCGGGTTAATTAGTGCGGCCCTCGCGTTGTTCGGCGATTAAAAAGGTCTGAGAGCGTCCTAAGAACGCTTGCTAATTTATTCCGCCGTTATCCAAAATTTGATATGCCACAACGAAAAATATTCGTCCTCCAAGCTGTGAGGCTCTCGCGCTAATCATAATTCGCTTTCATTCCCCTCAATCCCTTTTATTTTGTGAGATTTTATATCAATTAGTCGAAGGTTTAATTTACAGTATCGTTATCGCCTTTCACGCGGCTGACGGTGAATGCGGATCCATTTTACTTTAATGTATGCTCGTCGCTATCGGATCTCCTTTCAGCATTCGCGCGAACAAACTATCTCGCCGCAAGATTGAACCGTAAACGGACAAATATTCCGTTCCGTCCGCGCGTTATCTCCGGGCGCTAATTTATCGGCGAACAAATTCAAAACACGTTCGGGCGGTTCGCGCGAGCAACCGGTGGAGTGTCGCGACTAGGAAAAGCGATTTGATAAAAGAGCTAGAAAGAGTGGGAAACACGCTCTTGATTCCCACGCTGGATTATCGCTACTCCGTCGCGCCGCCGGGGCGAGAAATATCACAAAGTGGCTCGAACGTTAGACGAAAGTATTATGCAAACGATCCGGCGAGCCGGCTCACGCGCCGGCACCTGATTTTCTGCGACTGTGAGTCACGAAGTCTGACAACGAGGAAGTCGCCTCCTGCGTCCTCGAAATGTTTTAGAAAACGAGTTTGCTCGACCGGCGGGATAACGAATGCGCCGCTTGATGGTGTCGTTACCGTAATCCTGGCGCGAATAATCGCGCACGATATACCCAGACGAGGGACGGATGTTTATGGCTCGTTAGCTCCCTCGAATCGACGACTCATCGACGCGAGCGAGGAGAAGGAAAAAAGAGGGATGCAGATTGCAGTTTAGATGGTCAAGATTTAAGCCATCGAGAAGCGTCTTTGATGCGCCGGAAAGAAGGCACGCACGACTGAAAGGCGGAAAATTAATTCGGCGGATGTGACGTCACGGATCGGCGACCGCTTCCTGCGACGGTCCCTTGAGAGGCTTCTCCGTTCACATCACTCGCGCGTTCTTCTCGTGAGGCGTGTTCCTCGGGATAAGGGGAAAGATACGGATCCTTGAGCGATAACATGGATCTCTTCTTCACGAGAGACATTTCATGAGAAGTGTCTCAGAGACATTCCTTCTCACCGCGCAACAACCAGCACGTATCCAATTGATTTTTTTTATTTATTTGTCGCAATGCGAGATTAGGTATTTCCGCGGCGTGAAAGCGATGTAAAGGGATAAGGATTATCCCTGTGAAAATTTCTAAATTGTAAAAAGATACATTTCGAATCGTTACGGCCTGTCAGATCGTCTGTAAGTTACTCATATCAGGATTAAGATCAGAATTAAGATCGCTCGTCAAAGATCTCGAACGATGGTCGAATAAGGTATTAAAAAAAAAACAGGATTTTATGGGACGCGTTCCTTCTGCGGATTCATCCTGCACGCCTCGAAGAAATGCCGACTTTTAGAGGACGCGCACTCGGGACCGAAATCCCGATTGCAAGCGTTTCTTGAAATGTTTTTCCACGCGGCAAATGGATGCAACGGGATGCGTGTTCACAAAAAAGGGAAACCCTGCCCTGTGCCGCGCTTTATGCCCACGCTACAAACATGGTTCCCATGGACCCCGTGGTCCTGGCGAGAAAAAGGAAGGAATTTCTCCGAAGAGGCGCCACTAGGAGAAGGATGCTTGCCAGGTGTTTTGGTAGTGGCCACTCTTCTTCGCCCTTCTCTCTCTCTCTCTCTCTCTCTCTCTCTCTTTCTTCCTCTTGCACTTGTACGTACATGCGTATATGTGTGTGCGTGTGTGCATTTGGGTCACCTTCCCCTAGCCCCTCTCTTACTCTCTCTTTCTCTCTCTTGCACAAGAGGAGTCCTGTTTTGCTCGGCTCGCTCTTCTCTACATCTTCCTCCTTCTCGTCCCTTCGTTCTCGAACCCTCGGTGAAACCAACCGCACTTTCCGTTTCTCTCTCCCTTTCTCTCCTTCGCATACATTCGGCTTCTTTCCCTCTTCTTCTCACAGTCGAATCTCCTTTTTACCACCTGGCAGAACAGCAGCTGGTAGCGACGACCAGCTCCTCCTCAGGCGGGAATAAAGGGGCTCTCTGTGTCCTTCGGGAATTTCGCGAGGAATCGGCGTGGCGTCGCGACAAATTTCGCGCGAATCACTCATAGATATATTGTGATAGACCACAGATACAGCTTAATTTTATCATCGTGAAAATGAAATGGATAAACCCATTTGACTTTTTAATAAAATGTATTTATATTATAAAATTTGTATTATAAAAAAATTAATTTATCTAGATAAAAAATCATGCTGACTTCTTATTATACACGTTAAAAATTTTAATGTGTCAATTTAATCTTCTTTCATATATGCGAAAGCAAAAAAATCTATGGCAAGTTTCGAAAAAGAGAAATCTTGACTGAAAAACTGGCATCTTTTATAACACAGGAAACTATAAACTCTTTAATAAAGTATTTATACTTTTCTCGTCATTTGAATCTCGTCTTCAAGAGAATAGTTTTTTTAGGATGTCTCGGCGACTTCTGAACTGCAGACTTTTACTTCGTCCTTTTTTCAGAACGAAATTATTATTACCTTTTAGTCGCGATTCCAGCTTCGTTCTCACGTGTCGCGATCCCGGCGTCGGAAGCGCTCGCACGCGGTTACGCACAATTACGAGCGGCGAGTCGTTAAGGTTCATCGTAGCCGGTTTTACGAGCGGTTACGCGGAATAATAATCAACGAATTAAAATGCGGTGGAAACCTCTCCCGTCGCGTCGTGCGGCGGGGGCGCCCGCCCGGCCACATTCGAGGGTGTATGCGTCCTCCGCAATTTACTCGACCTGTTTAACGATTCCCGCGTTTAATGCTTTAATCGCACGTGGAATTTCTGCCCTTACCCGTCATATCGATCGATGTAAAGATTCGTGTAAGAGATATTTCGTTTGAAACACGCTATTAACGGCCGAATTGAAGTTCTGCGTTTGGGATTGTATACATACGTTTCTTGTCTATAATTATTTTGCAAATCAAATTGACGCGTCGCGTTGGAAGTGAAAATTAGACCGATTATTAAAAAATCGTTAATATTTTATATTAAAAAAATTCAATAAAATCATAAACTGTTAAAGAATGTTGGTTCTTACACAAAGCGTTGTTTAAATAAGAATCGAGATCTCCCCCTTAATTTCTTGCGAATATAACATAGAGTTGCTATAAGCTGTGGTCTTTCGGGATCTCAAAACAGTCGCTCGTCAAAACTAGACGCGTCTCGTTGGAATACGTGAGTGCTTCTGCGAACCAGTTTCGCGGTGGTTCGGCTGCTAACAGCGCTAATTTGCTCTTCTTTTCTGAGCTGAGTTGTTTTTGGGCCCAGCGGGCAAGTCAAGACACGAAAAAGGAGAGCCCTGTAACTCTCATCGCGCTGCTACATATTACGGATAACTGGTACGGTCGAAAAAAACGTGGCGAAAGCAAGGAGAGAGAGAGAGAGAGAGCCAGAAAAAAATTTCTGTTCTTGTACAGAACATTGACTCCAGAATCGTCCAGATTCTAACCATTTTTCTTCTGGTTCTTGTAATTTGTGAGAGTAACAAATGAGAGATTCCACGATCCTCCAGGCGCTCGTTCTTTTCCCTATCAGTTTTTATCAGTTGGATTCAATGGAGGGACAGGAATCTCGGAGTATCGTAAAGATTATCGTTCCAAGTGTGCCGAGAATTTTGAGCTGGAGGAATTATCGCTAGATTTACATCGATCTCTTCAAACAGTCAAACATTGATTATGATCGTGGAACGTTTTCTTGATAATCTCAAACAGCCCGCGATCAGTGAATGTCACCGCGCGCGTCAACGTTACAATTACGAGTTTTTTTAATTAATATTCCTGGTATCGCTGCGAGATCCGCGGATTCTTCAAGGGAATCCGTCAACAGCCGATTGTTACGGCTGGTAACTTGTAAAGCTAGCCGCGGCCCTCGCGAAAAACCGAGGCTCTCGGATTACGAGGGGAGGGAAACGGAATGGCGATCGCGCGGGTATTCCTCGCGCCGGTAAGAAACGAACGGATGATTCAGGTACGTAGTCGAAGGGTGGTTCACCAAGACTGGACAAATGGCGCGTATAGCGGACGGTATTTCATTTGGCCCGGGTGGACCGGTTCCACGACGCGAGAACCGTAAATCATACGTTGGATTACGTCGGCCCCGACGCACGGGAATGCTAATGAGCGCCTCTCTCGCTCTTCGTTTATCAATAATACAGAAATCTCTTTACCGTATCGAGTATCCGCCTGGGTTAACTTCACAATCGATATTTTTTCCGTTCGACATTCCCTTCTCTGGATACTCCTTTTTTTTCTTCTTTATATTCGGGTTAAGAAAATACGAGAAGTTTCGGTGTGACGAAGCTCTCGCTACTTCTTAAACTTTTATAATTTCACTCTTTAAAAAAAAAAGATTAGTTTTAGACGTTTACGAGATCATCGAAAGTGCGAGTGTTAAAAAGGATAAACTCGAGGAAGCTTATTACGAGAAGAATGACCCACTAAGCTCGCGCCACGCCGAGTATACGAGATGAATCTTAATCCATGAAATATTCCTCCCGGTCGACTGAAATCCCTTTTCATCTTTTTCTCATAGCGAGGAGCGACGCGCGGTGTGTATTATAGCGCGCGGAACGGAGATAAAGCGATATAAAAACCGACTACGATGAGCTGAAGCCAACGACGGCGAAAAAGCGAGGAGAGAAGGAGCGACGATTAGCGCGAAGACGCGCGGAGGAGATAGACAAATTTTCTGGCGAATTCCCACTCTCCTCTTCTTCAGCTCGGGGAGAAGATGAACCGTATCGTGTACCGGTCGCAGGCGGGTTAAACGACACCTCGTTGACGCGTCCAGCCGCACGGCTCTCGGCAGCGCGATAAAGTCGAGCGGCTTGCCTGACCCACCTCCGGGGCATTTGGAGATATATATACATAAATTGCACAGCCTCCGTTCCATCTACCGCTCCTTCCACACATCCGCACCTTTCCCGCGCGCCGCTAATCGCGCTATTAATACACGCTACCGGCGCGACGGAATTTTTATTGCACCCTCGGGGCGAGCTACCACATGTCCGCGATTGTCTCTGGCTGCAGTTAAAAATGATTTCTCAACTTTTTTGCTCCTTTCTACGGATCCTTAATTCGAAGCGATACATTATTAATTTTTATCTCATTGTAATGACGTTAATTAGCAACAATCAATTGCACGAGCCGCTTCGTATTATTGGATTAACTGCGGCCAACACTTATTTTTCGCTTTTTTTATTTCTGCATAATCATCCTTAAACGCGACGCGATAACCATTGATCACCGGCTATCCGGCTATCATCCAAGATGCATTAAGGATTTTATTCTTGCGTTTCTTCGGCATGTACGCCGCGCTTTGTCAGAAGATAGCGGCCGAGTATCTTTGCGCGCGGGAAGGGGGAGGCGGGCACGACGACGCAAAGAGGGATTGGAAAAGGACGAAAACGTGTTAGCCGGTGGTAGAAAACGAAGAAGAGGAATCGTCCAGGATAATGAGAAAAAAATCGCGGCGAAATCGGGTAGGTGGAGGAAGTGCAGGATGAGGTGGGAAGGGAGGGAGGAGGTGTGCCCCGTCCATGCACCGTTGCGCTCGGACTGTCCGACTGTCCGTCCCGTATACGTCCTGGACGAAGCCGTCGGCCCCTGGGACCAAAGGGATGGACGGATCGCAGATTACGTGCATTTTAGATTCACTCGTATGCGGTGCGCAGCGACTCGTATTTCCCGGCGCGGTAATAAATTACGATCGCAATCGTCGTATACGCGCACGCATTGTCGGTCACGCTGGACGACGACGACGACGACGGCCGCGGAGGCAAGCCGTCTTTAAAAGCCTCTCTCTGTGTCGCTGGCTGCCGATGAGGAGGCCTCCATTCATTCCTGCAGGCCCAGCCGGCGAGACTCTACTCCGCGCGTCGTCGCGAATTAATGAGGATTAATTAATTATCCGGCACGATCATCTCGACCTTGGCAGGTCATTCTCAACCGGGACATTCTTGATTGAACGAAGGATTCAACAATGTATTTTTATTTTATGATTTATGTATATAATTTGATTTTATTTAATCTCTCATCTCTCTCTTTCTCTTTCTCTCAATCAAGCGTATACTCTCGCTTTTAATCGGCAGAACCCATTATGAGATCCCGAGTACTTCGAGCGATGTTCGGGATCTTTGTAGGATATTGCATACGCATACAACATCGCCGGCTCGTTCATCGGGTCCAGGACCATCGTTTCGTCCTTCTCGGCAGCGATGCTCAAAGATTCACACACGGCCCCCCCGCCGACGATGTCTGGAGGCCTTGACTGGGCCCCACGGACCTAACGCCGAGCCCGGCGTACCCAGCGGGCCCTCACCTCGCCCTCTCGCCGCCGATCTTCACACACGACCACACTCGGCCACGCGAATTCACGTACGCAGCCCTTATATCCACACACCGCGTGCGTGTATATCCATCGCCGCCGGCGCGTCCAGCCACCTTCGGATCGTAAGTGCATCACTCGTCAGTGCAACAGGTACGCGCGTACAGCGATATTTGTCAAACGCGGTTATAGGGCATCTCGTATGTATCTGTGTGTGTACTGGCAAATAACAAATTGTCGCCTCGACGGGGGGCCGCTCCGCGATTATAAAACTTGCGATTAAAAATCTTCTCCGTTTCGAAAATGCCGTTTCCCGCAAGCAAGATTGTCGATTGGCGATTATTACACCATGCTATTTTAAACATTAATAATTTTACATATGTATATAATAATTTGTAAATTTATTGTAAATAATAAAGATCACATCTAAAAAAAGATTGTATGTAGATTAATTTCTTAGATTTAAGTTTAGTGATAGGAATCAGTACCCTATTATTAATTACTAAATTTGATACGAGCGAAGAGAGCTCGATAGTAACGGTTTCCAACGAGTGTTTCTATTAATTTACACGGTGACGAATTATCGCCGCAGCAAGCAGCATTCCCCGTTGATGAGGTATCTAAAGTCCAGTCTTGATTCCGTTGCATCGAGAGATTTACAATTCATCAAGGTAAGAAGGGCACGAGGGTAGATCGATCGTATACGCCGAAGGAACGCGCAGTGAGAGGCCACCGGTCGGACGTAAATTTATCACGACGTTATCTCGCCCGTTGTGGAGCCACATTCGTTAATTTTATCCCGACCTCTCTTCTTTCTCTCTATCTATCTATCTATCTTTCTCTCTCGGGTCCGTTTGTTCCCTCCTCCACCCTCCCTCGTCCTGCCTCAACGCACCTTCTGTTCACCCTTCTCCAACCCTCTTGTCGCCGGGACGAGGATCAGGTAAAAACTACTCGAAACCGAAGGCGGTGAAAATGCGTTCCACTCGCCGACACCGAATTTCACTTCAGGAAAAAAATTTAAGACTCACTCTATCATATTGCGTGACTCTCGTTTTAATCTTTCCTCTCTGGCTGGAGCGATAGACGAAAATTAAATCCAAAGGAATATTTTTGCAAAGGGAAATCTGCGTTGCTTTGCAATCTGAACGATCCTTCGATAGATACCCCTAAGTAAGTGAAATCAATTCGTCTTGCGGCGTAGAAAAAAAGAAGGGAAAGAAAATATTGTTACAAAGTCGAAGTCGAGTACAAGAAGCCGCTGCCGAGTATAATAGATGCCGCACGTTTTCAGCCTCCGTGTTAAACGGAGAGGACGTGTCCAGCTCACGGGAGAAATTCCTCACGCGGCGATACGGCGCGGTCGAGCGCGTCGTCAGGCGTAATGGATATAAATTTAATTAAGATTAGGATTTCGGGGAAGAGCAAGGGTCCGGGCCAAAGCAGGTTTTAAGGCCTGGAACTCCGTCGTAAGGAACTTCGGTTTCCTTCGCTGGCTTTCTAGTACCTGATCGTCAATTAAAACATCTCTCGTGCTGCCGTTCGGAAACTTTAATTGTCAAGTCAATTATTACTCCGCGTTGTATAATAATGATATATACACGTTATTCGTTTTTTAGCGATCAGTTTTGTTACTTAAGCGAACCTATAATTTCTTCTCGTCGCGGGTCTTCCGTCATACGCATTCTGAGAGTATATATTTAAGGGACCCGGCGTGGCCGGTGCACCTGGGACGACAACGAAAACGGCTTCATCGGCCACGACGTTGCGTTAATTAACGCTTCTCATTAATACGGATCAGTTATGCGAGCGGACTTCCCCCTTCGAAAGCGATTCCGTCGCTCGAAGCGGAGAAATGCGGCTCGGGGGGGTGGCGGGGAATACTCGCGATAGTTCTTTTGTTCTCTCTCCCTCTATCTATCTATCTATCTATCTCTCTCTTCCTCTGGAGTCCCTTTCTCCTCCGCAGGTCCTTCAAGATGCTGCCTCGACCTCCCTTTCTGCTGCAACCGCCTTCTTAATCTTCCTTTAATTCCCCGGCTTTCGCGTTTCTTTAGCTCCTTTTTCCACCTTTCGTTTCCTTTCGTTTCATCTCTTCGTTGCGCCTCTCCACTACCTCCTCTTCTCCGTCTTCCTCCTTCTCTCCTCGTCCTCCGCTTTGTTGTCGCCCCCTTTTTGTACTATCTCCAGCGGTCTTTCGCCGGCTCCCTTCGCCGGAGAGAGATACGCGCCGACAGGTTTCGAACTGTCTCGGATCTCTCGTGAGGGGCAGCTTCGGCGCGAAATCGAGTCGGAGGAGTCAGTTTCTTCGTCGTGTGCTTTTCCTCACGCTCGAACATTTCATGAGTCATCAGCAGAGATAGAGAAACTGAGATCTGATTCTCACACTTAACTGTTAAATTGTACTTAACTCTTTATGTCATTAAAAGTTTCAGAGATTCTTTTGCATATCTAAGTAAATCAATTATTACATATCTTTGATTAAAAATATATCCTTGCAAGTGATTACGTGTTAAGAACTTCCTTAATCGTTGTTTAATTCGCTAATTCCGAAGTATCTTGCAATGCACATTTTCTGTACTTTTATTTCACTGTCTATCTTTGTAACGATCCTGAAAGTATTCTGCGCATTAATTCTATCATTGAAGTGACACAGAGAGAACTGGATGTTTTGCAAAAAAAAAAAATGCGTCGAGCAAGAAGCTGCATTGATTCCACGCGATCGTACGCGCCGATCGCAATACGCAATCGATAAACAAGATAAGAGCAAAACGAGTTCTTCCCACACGGTTGAGCGACGACGATAGTCCGTCTACTTATAGAGCGCGATCGCTTTATTAATCCTTGCCCGCGTTCTCATACCGATGGAAATCTTTTTCTGCGCGACGACCGCGTTAAATTTTATCGCGTCGCAGTCGTGTGAAAATAATTTGCCGCCTGTGAATAATCAAGGAAAGGAAAATCCCTCGAAGAGATTGCTAAATTAAATTCGTTCAGTTTTAAATTAATTATCGAAAGGACCATTGTGTCCCGAGGAAATCAATTATCGAGAGAGAAATCGCATTAGAAAGATCAGTATTGTGAGTAACGTTAAGTTGATGTATGCATAATGTTGAAAACCACAAATCCCTGTTTCGTTATCTAATTTCATTAAGACGATAGATTATGTAAGAAACCACAAGAGCTCGATAATATAGACGTATAATTCGACTTGGCCAGCGGGTCGAAGTTATGCAGCCTCGATACTTTTTTGTAGACAGGATCCTGGACACCTTTTCGGGCATCGAGATTTATCGATCGGATCGCGCACGCCCCCCTTCGGGTCCTTTTTCTATAGATCAACGATTATCGAGGACATCGGGACAGAATCTCGTCTGGAAACCAAACTTACCAGTAGATTGACAATGCCGGTGTGATCGTCCACCCAAACGAGCAGGATGTCGGCGCCTTTCATGTTAGTCTTCTCGTTGAAACCGATGCCGACGTAGCCCAGGGTTTTGGCGGTTATCCTGAAGATCACCTCCTCCTCGTCCGAAGGATCCCACTCGAGGATTACATCACCGTTCTCGTCCAGCTTCTCGTATCTGGTGAACTTTATGAATGACCGTTTGACGTCGTTAGATATGCCTTCGTTAACTCCGTGGTTCGCGCTTCTCCTGGACCTCGTCGCCGCCTCGTCCTTGACGTGGCTCTTCTTGTTCGGTTTCTCCGGAAAGTACTTCTTTGGCACCCGGCTATTCCGAGACTTCGGCGACCTCTTGAAGCTCGTACTGACAAACGGCTTCGGATTGATCTGCTCGTTCTCGCTGATTATCTCGAACTGCGTGTTATCTTTACCCTCCGTTTCTTCGGCGTCCCAGTTTTCCTCCGGGAATCCTTCCTCGGACACCAGAATCTCGACAGGCAACTCCTCGACGTTGGTCTGATTCTCCACGATTGTCACCTCACTCTCCCATGTTCCCTCCCATACCTCAGTTATCGGATCCTGCGGGACATTCGACTGCGAATTTTCAGCAGCGTCTTCGGGAACTATCGACGTATTTTCGAAGTATTTCGAGAATATTTCATGCTGATCAGGATCCAGGTTCTTTTCCAGTTCGTTCGGATGGTCCAGAGCGTCATTCCCGTAAGAAATAATCTTACTCTCAGGCTTCCACTGCTTCAACCAATTCTCATCGACGTCCAGCCGCTGCTTCTTGAAGTTACCAATCTTGAGCAGCGGTTCGCCCTCCTCGAGGCTCCTCTTTATTCTTCTAGTAACAGGATCCATGGGATGCCGTTTACTGCTGTACCGCATCGTCCTCATGGTCTCGTCCATGTGCTGGACGTAAAGATCCAGCAGATCGCACTTGACGATCCAGCACGCAACCAACGTCACAATCACCCTGAGTAGCAACATTTTCATCTGCTTCCTTTCTACCTTTTTGATCCTTCATACGATCATCAAGCGAATTCTACTGTTTGCTTCACCAGGGCCATGAATTTGTCTCTTTTTTAAATTTATTTTATCGAATACAGTTGGATATACAGCCAACGAAGTTAATCTATCATTATTATTTTTTTAACCGCTGCACTTAAATTTAACCGCAATTACCCATAAATACTCTTGATTATTAATTACAGATGCCGTTTCTAAAAAGAAATATTTTTAATTTCTTATCACAGATGATTTTCTAATCGAAGATCACTTGAGAAGTTAATTTTGATCAAAAATACCGAAGTGAATCAATTGTATCTGTGTATGCAATAAAAATCCAGACGACTTGAGCTGAGTTAAGGGCTAGTTTCTTTCACGATTTTTCGTTAATCCAATTTTCGACACACCGGACTCGAGAACGGTCTTCCAGACATGCTGCGCGCACGACAGTTGTGCCGGGACTAATTTAAACACGCGGGCTGCTGCGCTGCCCCTGCAGATGCTCGCAGCTGCTTACCTACGGTCCCCTTCCTTCGGGGCCCCGGTACAGGGACGTATTGACTGTCCACGGCTCAGTGGACTTGCCATTAAATTCCACAAAAATAGAATTCTTCCACTGAATATATTTCCCGCTTCTCCAAAATAAAATCGAATGTGTAACAAAATTTTTTCTTCGTCGGAAAAAGCGACGCGAAGTTAAAATTGAGAAAAATCCAACGATTTAGATGCGATTTCTGTATCTAACTTAACTGATCTTTAAATGAACGGCGGGGAAATGTAAATTATGACTTTGCTCCGGAATGAGTTATTTATTTAAATAACGCATTCGTATTTTTCCTCCCGACGTCTGGAGAGGATTGCCGCTGATATCTCATTTGCCGCTCATTCAGTTTTTTGCGTCGCTCGCCAAGGATCAATTCGCGTTTTTGCGCCCGACTTAGTTACGTGCGGCTAATAAGTAATCGCGGCGTTCACTTAGCTCCGCGACTCGCATAATTTCGCCGAGGATATGTACTCGGTTAGAACATGCACGGGTTCTGGGAGGGGGTGCGAGGGTAAATTGTTGTGGCAATACGAAATCACAGTGATCGCGCGATGTAAGGTAAAAAAAAAAGGATCCATCCTCCTCGCGTCTACGCTCGCTCGCTCTGATCCTTTGGGCGCAATAATTGCACACGACTCGCATGTACGATTATCCACCGCTGCGGTTCGCCCGCGCGCCTCACGTGAACGTTCGACGAGGGGCGAAAGAGGGATCCTGCAGGTTGTGGTGCTTCCTGCGGAAACGTCCCTCCCTTCTTCTTTTCTTCTCGTTTTTTGTAACCGGAGACTCACACATGTGAGACGGCGATGCTGACGCGATGGCGGTCTTCCCTTTCCAGAAAGGGACACGGGGATGTAAAACTAACTACGGCATATGCGAACCCTTTGGCACGCGCCCTTCTGCCCCCTACTCTCCCTATAGTGGTTCTCATGTCGACCCTCAGTCTTCCGGTCGGGCAGTGCCTCGCAGCTACGACGCAAATACCGTATAAACGGCCCGTTATTTTTTTTTATTTCATTAATAAATTATTTGTCATTTATATATATCTTCAAGTTAATAAAAATAAATCATAGTTGAGTCAAATCATTCGTGAAATGTGCTACGTCCATTTGCCAAGGCACGCTTTATAGAATATCAATATACTTGGTTCATACCGATATCGTCGATATCGTCGAAGCGGATCCGGCGCTTAATCGTGCGAATCCCATCCGGTCGGCGGTCGACATATTTCGCTTAAGCATCCGCACGTGTTCAGAAGCCAACTGTATCGAGTTACTTCCTGCGACTGACATTGAAACACTATACTTCACGCGTGAGAGTGGTGGTTACCGATTCTCATTCTTTATGAACGGGATTGGATATCGATCGATACGAAAATGTGAAACAGGGAATGACTCGCGAGACTTGCTTGAATCAGCAGATTTAGTATAAAACTTTGTAAAAAGTTCGATAAAAATTGAGAATATAAGACTGCATATTTTTGAAGAAATTTTAAGATAAAATTTGATATGATCAGCTGATTGATAAAGGTTTTTGAAAATTTAATTGCAAACATCATACAAAAATTCAAAAATTTATGTCGATCATCGAAAATTCTCTCGAAAATGTCTCGACAAAATGACCTTAGATGGAGAATATTTTTGCATTTAAAACCCATTTATTTTTACAGGCGATACCAAGTTATCTCCGTTGACACGTATTGACTTCGTATTACGATATCGATGCGTCCCTCGTCATCCGAGTCAATTCCCGCCGACGGGATTAATTGGCTTCACCGAAACTAGTTTGGCCGGAAGGATCGCCGACTGCGAAGAAAGCTGGGATTTGTTTTATAGCCTGCCGCGGACTAACTTTATGACACTGCGCGGACACGATTTACTGCCACCAGCATAAAGGAGGGTCGTCCCTCGGATCAAATCGGAAAAATCATTTGATTACTTTTCGGGACAGGTGCGCGTTGCAACGTCGGAGAGAAAAACGTGACTCCGAACTTCTGCTTCTGTTTCTCTTTTTTTTCCTCTCTTCTTGCAGTCTCACGGTCGCTCGTAACTGGTATTCTCGTCATGACGAGTACCTCACCCGATGAGGGACGCCGATCGTATAGAGAGATGCGACGTATATACGTACGGCCGTTTCGGTATTCATCCGGCAAAATTATTCATCGTTTCCTCCCACCGCGCCGGATCTTATTTACGAGGAAGAGAAGAGGTATCGGGTCGGAAATCGCGTCGCCCTGGGAAAAACCGATGAAGCGGCGCGCCGTGCGCGCGGGGCATGAGAAACGATTAATTCTCATCGACCGCACGTGCACACGCGTGAACGAACCGATCCGGTACTCCGGGACACTCCGCGGGTGGAGTATACGATCGATCGCGTATTCCGCGCACGGCGTGTATTCCCTGACAGCGTCGTTGCTCGAAATAAATCGTCTTTAGATTTCTCCTGCGCGCAAATAAAATCTCAGCTGCAACAATGAAATCCGCGACGATCGGCTTGATTTCGTGATCGCGAGTTGAATTGAACGCATCGAAATTAGAAAATGCTCTCTCATCGCGCGAGGTTTTCGGCTCTCGAGACATGCGGATCTCTGCTGCTGTACATTCTTGTAATGTTTCTTTCACTGTCTTTTGGCTTTTCCGAAAGTTCGGTGGCGATCTTGTATATAAACGCAAGTAGAAATTAAAGTCTCCATGCATTTCACCTGTCTCGCGCCCGCGTGCGCGCTCAGCAGCTATACACCTGCTATGTAATCATGTTCCTTCCCGACACACCATCTGCCTCTCCAAGGTTTCGATATTCGATCGGCAGATGCGATGGATTAAAGAGAAAATGCGGTAATCGAAACCACGCGCACTGCGATATATATCGTTTACTGATCATTTTTCAACACCGCATTACTTAACCCTCGTAACAAGTTTTTGGTAAATAGTGTATATATTTAGAGAATCTCCGAAGATACGACTTTTCAGAAAAACGCAGAATGTCAAGATTATTAAAATATGTTTTATTATTGTTATTTGATTAAGAAGTATCGCCTGTTATTCGTTTAAGTTGTTAATAAAATTGTATTTAAAGCTGCGCACGTAAATAAACGCTCTCTAATAATAACTCTGATGCATATATGTTATTCAAGTCTCGATCGTGTACGTACGTTTTGTATCGCGTGAATAATGTATACGTGCAAGCATGCGATGAGTGTATATACAAAAATTAACATTCAGGGAATTCCGTTTATTTTTGGAAATATAAAAAACTCATGAAGAGCTGATAAGGAAATTCATGGAAATGCGGAAAGTTCTTGGTAATTTGTAAAATTTTTAAAAATGTGAAAAATTCTTAAATTAAATAACTTCCAAAAAGAATTATACAATGAAAAGTAAAAATTACCTGATGATATATGGTGTTGATCCGTCGAGCATCGTCGTCCGATGACTTATTTCTGCTTTTAAATTCTTTTATTTCATACATACTACGCGTAAAAATAAACTATTAGTGCAGTAAAAATACTATTGAAATGTAGCAGTGACACTATTACATTTCAGTATTTTTATGCATACACAAAAAGTACTCCTGAAAAAGCACGGTAAATTATGATGGCGATATTTCGTATAAAATTTTCAACGATAATCGCACACGATTTTGCGACGGCAGAATAACTCGAAAAAGAAATGATCGCGCCAAGCTATAAGTCAAAATTATTTCAATGCATTTTTTTAATTATGTAATTATCCATACATTTTTAGGATAAAAGATCGCAATTTTATATATACTTATATACAATAAAAATTGAAAAATTAAATGTCTTGTACATATATATACCATATAGTGTTTTATTGCTGAAATCGTGTTTGTATGTGCTTTCGAGAAAGTGCGCTGCACGTTGGGTGGCCTACATACAGGCGCCCGCCGTACTAATGGCGTGCGTGCACTTGCGATTTGTAGGTGAAGAATGTGGCATAATGCCTGTTTTTTATAGCTGAACTGCTGCACTAGTTCACAGTTTATCTTTCTCTTTCTACATTGGAAGAAGAAAGATAAACTCTGAACTAGTGTAGCCAGTTCAGCTATAAAAAATAAACCTATATATAATGCACGAATAGCACGGACACGAACCACGTCCACGGTCTCGTGTTATGATTTGATCGATTTGATCGACAATGTTATAAGATAAACGTGGTACGTAGTTCCCTTTTTGAAAACGTGGAGCGCTAGTGTACGGGGGAGATCGCCGGTCCCAGGTTCCCCACGACGCACGTAAACATAATATTCGTATATTATTGCGAATTGTTACGTCGGAGTTTTTTTTTCCAATTAATAAAAAATGGGTAACTCTGCAGCGAAAGTAGTAGCGAAGCCGGAAGAAAAGAAAAAGCTGAAACCTTGCTGCGCCTGTCCTGAAACTAAGAAAGTGAGAGACGCATGGTGCGTAATTTTTAAATCACGAATATGAAGTTGTGTTAGGTTAGAAATATTGCTGTCTCATTTATTGAATGAAATTCTTTTACTTATATTTTAATGTAGTATATAATTGGTAATTTTGTACATTCTTTTTTAAAGTTACGTCTAAAATTAATCAAGGAAAATTGATATTTATTTTTTTGTAAAGTACTATTTCATATACAAAAGGCTTTATATCACGAAATTGTTTTATATGCTTTCAGTATTATAGAAAAGGGCGAGGAAAATTGCGGCGACCTCATAGAAGCGCATAAAACTTGTATGCGATCAATGGGATTTAATATATAAAACGCAATAGAGTAACAAATATCTTGACACAGACAAGACATCTTTGTCGCAGTGAACATACTCTGCAGAAAATCTTGAAGAGTCTCAGGTTATATAAGCATATTTATATGTTTATGCATCTATGCTTTGTGTAAATAATTTTCTTTTTAGATTTGGTAAAGAATAAAGTATTGTAAAGCTACAAAAATCTAATCTATATAAGTTAATTTTGTTTTGAACGAGCTTTGAGAAATGTGAAGTAGACTGTTGTAATATATTATGTGTAAGAAATAAAAGTTGTTATTTCAATAAGATTTATCAATCTAATTGTGATACATTGAAAGTGATTGATGGAAATATCATTGCATCCATTGATCCTGAATTAGAAAAAGCAAGTTGATGGCAGATTTTAATTCAGTAATATCTTACGAAGTTAATACTAGTTATTTTAAAAGAGCTCTGGAAAAACACACCTAATGATGGGTATACGAACATGAATTTCAAAATGCGAATGTTCTTAATTAAAATATAGGATATATATGTAAAAGTATATTATAAAACCGAGATAATTTACAACAAAGGATTAAAGATTAACTGATCGAAATTCTTCTCAAGTTTAATTTATAGAAATCAATTTCAAACACAAGTACGTTACAAAAGAAAATAGTGATAGTTGTGGAGCAATAACAAAATTAATTATATATTCTCTTATGAATTTATTAGTAAAATTATAAAGTTGCTAATTTATTAAAGAAGCAGATAGCTTTGAGATTATTGAGATTTATGTTGATTTATTTAAATTTCCGCTAATTGTAAGTCAATCATTTCCAGTCTTCTTTTTTTGCTTTCATTGGAATAAAATTGAAATAGGATAGAGAGTAAGGAGCGAAGCCAAATTGGGAATTCTAACAAAGCATATATTTTTGAATTTGATGTGTGGCTAATGCGAAGGTTTTACTCTTGCATAACAATTCCACAGCTTGGTTTCCCTGAACACTCCAAATAATGAACAGATTCTTAAATCGATACATGGCGAAATCTCCAGTACTATAATAATTATAATTTATCGGTTTCTTTTTTGACAATTTTTACAGCCAGTCAATAACGTTATTGCGATGTGGTCCTACTGGGCTGAAAGACAAACTTACATATTTGACTGGTGCATCATAAATATCGAAGCTATATAAAACAACGGCGCGACGTTTGCCGCGAGGCATCGCGTCCTCATAGAATGGTCGCAAATATATTTTTAACTATAATAAATAGATCTTAGATATATCAGTACAATTTATGAAATATGATAAGAGTAATAATAAGAATTTACTAGTTCACATAAAATTGTCAAGTGTATAATATAAATAACAAGTAAATGGACTTTTTTTCATCTATCTTCTCATTCACAGCATTGCGTTGGACTTACGAACTATGACATAAGTAGCCTAGAGTCGATAGGATAATTAAATAGAGTATTTATAATATGAAAGTAGTTGTACTTTATGTGTGGGCAAGTGAAGTACGATATAACGAAGAGTGTGCAGATGTGTATATATATGTTGTGTGGTGTCTGTGTGTATATGTATATTTATATATATATATATATAGTATATAATATATATAATTTATGAAAATGCGATTTTTTTGGTCACTTTTGCAGACACTCCAGATTCTTTCATAGAAGCGTTTTAGCAAGTCAAAATGCGTCAAAGAATATCTCTTTCGTATTGTTATATAAAACTTGTCGTAAGGTTATAACACCGTACGGCTCTCGGCACTTTTTATATTGACTAAAAGTCGACAACGCTTTGATGGAAATCTTTGTCACAGATTGTAGGATGTAGAACGAGACAAGTGCTGGGAACACCGCGTTGATTCTGGAGCGTTTCCAAGAGTGCGTCCGTTAGAATGTAAGTGATTAGCGTCGTATTGATAACAGCATCACAGCTACGAAAAAGTCTCGTTTCCCAAGCTCTGCCACGGCTTTTTCGATGGTGCAACCAAATCGGTACAAGACGATTGGTTGACTAAGGGTTAGCACAGCCTGTTCAGTGCGACGAAAATTGAGCAGAACATTTTGGACAAGAGATGACGGTCGATTTAACATTATCTTCCCGCGGGGGCGCGAGGAAGGGGCCTTTCGCCCCCATCACGATCTGATAATTCTCTTCGCAGAAATTCACGCGCACGTAGTACGACAAATTTTTATTTAAGATATCAAGGACTTTCTCCTGTTGGGGAAAAAATTACATTATTCGCTTATAGCGACGCGACGAAGAGCCATCTTTTGATATTTAAATATTAGCTCCGCAAAATTGTTCACCGCGTCACAGGCTTTCACGCGGGCACAACTATTCGAGAATTAGTCAGTCCATCGTTTAACGGCTAGAGAGATGCAAGAATATATCGTTAAATAATACGATCTGCAACTATATATAATATACTACAATGGAATAAGTCTGCTAGCGGTAGAAGAACATAGGACATCGCGGTCACGTGACTTCAAGGATATCGGATAAGATTGGTTTGAGGCAGTAGTCTATAGTCTTTGCCCAAGGCTTGATCATTTCTCGGACCAGCAACTCTCACCTGTCTTGAGGAACTCGCATTGATCGTAATACTTTACTTTGCTGAAAAAAGAAAAGAAAACAAGAAGTGAAAAACTAGGCGCGTCGTGCGTACCGTTAATAAATAAAGAGGCTATTTTAAGGCGCCTATATTACCTGATACTGCGCTTCTGTATCCATAGTACCGGTTACAGCCACAACTTGATACTGTCTGGCCTTCATTGCCGCGGTGGACTTCCGCACGAGCCTCATCGCGCCGGGCGCGCTACTCGTGCTGTTGAAATGCGCCATTTGCGCCGGACTATGACTCGGATCCAGCACCAGCATGGTTATGGAGCCGTCCCTCAGCTGTTCCACGCCCATGATCGTTCTGCTGTGCCCTAAATTTATTGTCAATTAAACATTGAGTGTGTCAACTTGTGGCTTTAACTTCTGAAAGATATACGCGAAAAGAAGAGAGTTTACCTTGATGCTGAAGATAAAGAGGTGGCTTGAATTCTTCGCATCTTTGAAAGTATTGCAGGACCCAGTTGAACAACTCGGGATGGCCGCCATCCGCGCTGGTAGGCCTATGGAAGTCCACCAGCTGGCATCTGTACGAAGTCAGGGAGAGAAAAATGTGTGTCGTATGACTTGGCGACCAGTTGCGTTCATGGAACTTACTTTATCCTCAAACTAGACAGCAGCGTGAATACCTCCGTGGCGCCGATCCACTTCCTAGTGTTAACGAGTTTACCGCCGAGCTGCTCCGCGCCCTGGATATCGAAGCCCTGCGCCCACGCCCACTCGATCATCTTCTGCAACCTCGAGATCGACGGCATGGAGCTGCGCAGGGGATTCTCCGTGGAGCTGCCGGCTCCGGAGCTCCACGCTTTGTAAACTAGATCGTTGTATCCTGTGTGCTGCAAGAGAGACGAGATTAGCATCTGCATGTTTCTGTAACCGCAGCCCCAGCCCTTATCGCCGTAAGTCGATGCGTAATGGTCCACAGTGGAACACATCCAGGTATTCACTACGTTACTGCAAGCCTGACTAATGGCTCGTACTTTCGGGACCAGCCCTGCAAGAGAAGAAATAATATGCTGCTAATAGTCTTGGACAAAGGCTAGACTCTCTTCGTGCACGGATGACAATTGTTAAGTCGAACATACCACGTGTACAAGAACTGCCGTCGTCGATACCGCTACTCTCGGCGACTCTGAGCTCGATTTGTCTCTCGAAGAAATCGGCCACCGTCATTTCGCCCGCATACACAGCCCGCTGCATATTGGTGACACTCTGCTCTCTGAAGTTACCCTGATTGTCCATACCGTACTGCGCTCTCAGCATCTCGAATTCACGCTGCTCGCGCAGTTTCCTCACTTCCTTTTCTCTCCTCTCCATGTCCTTCGCTAGCATACGGTCGGTCGACACGTCCGGCGTCACGGGTGACGGCGTGCTCTTCTTGTTGAAGTGTTCTTCGATGTGTGCCATTAGGTCGTCATTATTCTTAAATAATGTACTAAGACATACTGGACAGGCAGGCGTTGAGTCGCTACTACCGATAGTAGCCGTATCGGATTGTGAGCTTGTTCCGTTTGCGGGGCTAACAACAAAAATAAATCATTATTAAACATTTATCATAGTTGTTCACTATTGATTCACTGATTATCTCGCAAGTCATAACGCTACTTTAAATATCGCAAAGATAGACGAGTCATACCTAAGTATATCTTTGTGCTCGATATTGACATGTAACTCAAGATCAGAAGAATTCGGAAAAGACGTAACACAAAGGGGGCAGTTGAAGACTCCGTCCCGCGACGGTGGTGATTCCGGCGGGAAAGACGGCGAGGTGAGATCAAAGTGTTGGCGATTGATATGCTCTTCCAGCCTCAGCGGACTGTCGGAACTGTAGGGGCACATTGGGCACTCCTGCACTGGAAGTTTCGGGGAAGCGTGCGAGCGCAGTTGCAGATTTAGGCCTGAACGTAGCGGTGAACCCTGACCCGCTGTACCTTCTAACACTAAACAAGAGGAAGCCACATGCTCATTCACATTTTGCGTTCTTAGTATCATCTCGTCAAGTACAGTCTGAACAATGTGTATCCGTTACCGGCATTGGCATTGTTACTGTTGTTATTGTTGTTATTGTTATTCACGTTGGAACTCGCCACTTGGACCGGCTTCCTCGACGACAGCTGCTGCTGTTGCTGTTGCAGCAGCTGTTGTTGTTGCTGTTGCTGCTGTTTGATGCGCTGCCCCAGAGAGCTGCCCCAGCCGTTCTGCAGATGAGGTGGTCGCAGGGACATGGACGGCGAGAGCGCCCGGCACTCGTCGCGTCTGTTGTGCTCGTCCATCAGCGAGTCATCGTCGATAAACGCCATCATATCATTCTCCGGGGTGCTGTAAACATACAACAGACGTTAGCGCCAATCTCTGTTCACTGGAGCAGTAGAGCATGCCACAGACAATATATTTATGCACGAGCGCGCACAGATACGAATGCCACACGTGCACGCGTTGTCTGACAATGAGTACTGCATCCGTACTACAAAGCACGTATTACATTTCAGTCAACAAATTCCTCTTGGATTCCTCGACGCGCCGTCGCTTCCTCGCCCTTTGCCACATGACTAAATCCGACCCAGCTTTCGCTGACACTTGCGCGTATTGTTCCCGTCGAGAGGAATTCTACAATCCTTTTAGATCCGTACAAGCACATACATATACCAAGAAACGACAGTGCCTTCTCATGTATTTACGCGAGCTAATGAGTTTTGTTGATGTTAATGCCGCCGTTGACATAACCAATGTATCTAATGTGGTCATATGATGACAGGTACTTTAAACTAGTCGAGTCACATGACTTGTGTTGGCGGGAAAGTGAATGCCAGCTACCGGCGGTGGCACGTCGGTAAATTGCCAGTAAATATATACAGTTTAAAATATATCACACTCAATAAATACATAATGATAAAATCAATAAATAATAATCGTCGTAAATCGTATAATTAGAAACATCATGAAATGTTGCAGAAATTATTGATTATGAGATCTTTCGTTTATTTCGGGACTGATTTCTCTCACAATCAGTAGAAATATGCGTGTGTGTTTAAAATTACGCATAATTCAAGTAATTGTCATAAATGCGATTTTATGCTGATCGAAGATGTCACGATTATAAGATCATGATATACGCGAATAAATCTGATCCTGGACTAAACATAGAAATTTCCAGTCGAGATTTACGCTCAATAGGATTAATTGGCTAAATATATATATATTTATATATTATATATATATATTATAAAAATTATACAATATATAAAATTACTGTTAAGAAATGAATGCGTTGAAAATAGACAGAATTTTAATTTCTTGTGCAAATTAAACTTTTATAACTTTTTCCGCTTTCCGTTTTGTAATGCATGCTTGTTACAAAAATAGGTGATCGCGGCATTCAATCTCCTAGCAAGTTTTTCTCCATTTTCCTCTAATAAATAAAAATGATAATAATAAAACAATTTAATTATAATGCACATTAAAAGGAATTTATTTTTTCAAAAATTCGATAGATATAAGTCAGAATATTTCGATCCACTGTAAAAAGTATATATAGTTAAAAAGAATTACATATATATATATATATATATATATATATATATATATTATATGCATTATAATTAAATTGTTTTATTATCATTTTTATCTATTAGAGGAAAATGGAGTAAAACTTGCTAGGAGATTGAATGCCGCGATCACCTATTTTTGTAACAAGCATGCATTACAGAACGGAAAGCGGAAGAAGTTATAAAAGTTTAATTCGCACAAGAAAAAATTCTGTCTATTTTCAGCGCATTCATTTTTTAACAGTAATTTTATATATTGTATAATTTTTAATATAATCACGTAAATAGATACTCTACGTGAAAATAAAGTTGAGTAAGTTTAATGACTCTACTCGATTTTATCCTACTTTCTTTTATAATGATATTAAATAATATTTATAAATGTAATAACACGAGTTGAAAGGAATTTATATTTTCATTCTCAAAAAAGATGCAGCAAGAAACGTAATTAGAAAGAACAGTGCTATATTCTATCAATTCTATCAAACGTACCTCGGAGTCAGGTAGTCCAGGTGGGCGCTGTTGACGTGGACCAGCATCTCCGTGGGCGAGATCTCGCCCAGATCGCAGAACGGGCAGTTGGCGGCGCCCTGGAGATGGTACTGCACCATGTGCGACCGCATCTCCTCGTCGTTGAAGCCCTCCAGGCCGCAGATCTCGCACGTGTAGTTCATCTCCGGCGGTTTGCTGGACGCCATTTTCACGGTGTCCGAGGTAGCGACCTTGTGGATCCTTCGCCAGAAGATTCAGTCGAACGTCATTAAGGGTAGCGCTGAGGATTTACGGCGCCGGTACAGCCGGTCGTAAATTTAGCACCGATTAATCGCACGCGTTTACCCGCGACGACGCGAGTAACTTGGATTAATTCGACGTTTCCGGGGTAAATAATGGAGGGGGATGGTAACGACGGATCGGATAACGCAATCGCGTTACGTAAATACCATTTATTTACACCGGAAACCCTCCGTTAATTATATTTGATGGAAACCAAACTATTTGATGGAAACCGAAAATAATAATTTAAATTTCATGCCGCGCGCACCTAAAACGCACGTATCACACATCGCACACAGTCAAAATAATAATTAATTTATATACATTTATAAAATATTCTCATATAATTTATATTACATATTTGTAAAATACAAACTGATGTAAATAATTAACCTTTATGTTATCAATATGCGTAATAAATAAATAAAAAATAATTATGTAACAATAAAATAAGAATTCTGTTGTCGTACTTTTCTGTTTATTCGTACTTTTCTTTATCCCTCTCTTGATTTTATCTACTTATCCCATTCTTTTTCAGAAGAGCGAAGAAGAAGTTATAGATAAAAAACTCTTCCGGATTGAGAAACGCTTTCGCCACGATCGAACGACGAGCAGGATAACGTAACGAGGGTGAGGTCGTGAGTCGTGATTTTTAGATGCACTTACGACACGGTGGGTAGCACGCGCCGACAGTTTACGACAGATAATTTGACATTATGCGCGCGATTTCGATTAGTTTATTCCGATAATCGGATATCGCCTCAGAATATTTTGCGACGAACTAACTTGCAACTTCCGGACAATTCGTGTCTTCCGACTCCGTGCGAGATCGACGTTAATTAATTAATTATTATGTTAATTTAAGTTAGTTCTTTAGTTAATAAAAAAAACCTGATCAATCGAGTTTTCTTTTACGTATTTCAGAATGAAATATCGGATATCGAAGATCAAATTTAATTTAATTGAATCGAATATTGAGGCTGAGCTCGCACTATATATTTGACACTATCGATAGAATCTAGCTCCCGAAGTACCATCAGTAAAAGCACTCGGTCCAACGGACTCTTCTTGATCTTCTAAAATGGTCTACGGTGGTTATATACGAACGAACACTTGGGAAATTTCAGCGCAGCGACGTCGCTCGATTTTCCTTACGTTTCCCTTTTCCGTCAGGTGCGCGATCGAACGGGGAACATTCTTTTCAACGATCGCGAAATAAAGTTTGATACGCTGATAACATAATAATTACATGGTGAATCGCAATTAAATATTTCTAGATTCTTTCTCGAAAGGATTATTTCCTCTTATGGTATTTTAAACGCGGCAATTGATATGGATCGAAACGCGTCGGAATAATCGCAGCAGAGATCTGATCTATCTATACGGTGCTGTGATTGACTCTAATTAATCGCGCTCACTGCAATGTAATTGACTTGGGATAATCGACGGTCGGGTTGCATCCGCCAGAGAACGCATTCCTTCCCGAAGCACTATCATCCGTTCACTTGAATCAAACGGTGCACCTAAGGGCTTCTCTCACCTCGGTGATTTCACCCCCGCAGCGGCACACGGCTATCAACCGCGTCTAATGCCGTATCGCGACGTCGGTGCGGCGAGTCAATCGATGGACTCTCGCCAACCGAAGGCCAGCAGGAGGTCTGAGGCAGTCCATAACTCGTTCTCCGCGACAGATGGAAGACCGATTCTCGCGATCAGCGGCGTCGTCGTCGACGGCAACGTCTACAAGACGCATGTAACGTCGCCGCCGTCTCGCGGCGGCGGCGGCGGCAGCGGCAGCGACGACGGCAGCGGTGGCGGATGAAGGGCGAGAGGAGGGGGCGTCGCGACTCTTTTTATTTGCTCGCCCCCGGTGAAACTAGGCCACCGTGTGACTCGCGCGAGAAAACGGCCGCCGTTGGGTTGGGTTGACCCATTTTTGGGTCCCTTGCGCCGACGAGTACGCGTGCACTCGGAAGCCGATCCGTTTCCGCCTTCTCCGCGCGTGGCCGGGCGCCCGTTCGTCCTTCCTTCCTCGCGGCGCTCTTCCGCGACTACTTTGCACACTCGTTCCGCACACTCACCGAACTGCTGTCGGATCGATCATTCGCGCTCTTCTCGTGGTAGCCCCGCGCGCTCGTCCCGCGAGAAGCGGGACCGCCGTTTCGCCTAACGCGCCGCCCCGTCGCTCGGCTCCATATGACAGCACCGCAGGCAGTTCCGTCCGTCGGTCTGTGCGCGTACGAACGATTTTACGACTCACTTCCTCTCGCGCAAGGGGTACCTGCCACCCGCTGCTGGTCGCGCGACCCGCTCCGACGCCACCCCCGACGACGCTCTCAGCGCCGCTCGGCACCCCTGTGGAGTACGCCGTCGGTAACGGCTGACGGCTGATTTGGTCCCGCACGAGGGTGACCTGTGAGAAACCCGACACGCGGTACCGGCGAAGCTATTGATCGTATAATTCTTATTTTACAATATTTACGATATAAAATTACATTTCTTGTTATATTTCTTCACACGCATATTGTTAGAAATAAACGAGGGACGTGTAAAGAGATACAATATGTTACAATATATAACTAATAGCAAATTTGATTTTGAAATTAGTAAATTCGGATCAAATTTAAGTAGGTTGATCCAAATTTCAAATATCAATTTGTTTTAATATTCTGTTTATAATAATAAGTGTCGTATAAAACTTTGCAAGATTTTGAGAAAAAATTTTTTACTGTGTACTTTCTAAATTAAGAAATTAAGACAAATTATAACGGGACCACGCGCGCGATCTCCGATACCGAGAACGGCGCGCTCATTGCCGAGCGTTCCAATTCCTCTGATCGTCCTCGCGGTATTGTCTTTCCACGCTCGAACTTCTCGTAATGACAAGTCGGCGCGTAAGAAGAGGGCCGCGCGGCGGCGAAGCCCGACATTATTTAAATAGCAGAATGGATGGTGCCTGTATCGCGTCGCATTACGGTGCCACGTCGAACGGATGGTTGGCGCGTCGCCATTATCCTCCGCGGCGAAGTCCGCGGAGGGCGGGTGTCCGAGGCGCGACTTCGCGCGCGAAAAAAAAAACGGGCGCGACCGGGGTGCGTCTCGGTGCATCGGAATTCCGCACGCGACACCGCGACACATTCGCGCGCAGGGAATTCGATTTCTCACGGTGCAACGGACGAGGTGCCCGGTCGCGGCACCGCCTCATCGACATGCAGTCGACGACGGACCGCAAGGTACCAACGTTCAACGAACCGTTTACCTCTTGTCTCCCTCTGGTCAGCCGTGCACACACTTGTTTTTCCGTAAAAAATATATGATCCAGAGTGAACCGAGGGGAATTTATCCGAATCCAATTTTCTGTCAAATCGAATGTATAATTTTTATGCTGCGACAATTCTGAATAATATTGTGATCTTGGAATATAATAAATATATTACAATACATTTGGATAATGCATTGTGCACATCATATTTTTAACAATGTTCTTTAGCTTTTTATATTTTTACGTAGATTTAACGTTCTGTTCTGCATATCTCTCGAAAGTAACTTTTTTATTCCAATGAAATATTTTTCTCTCGCGGTCTCTTTAGTAATGGACTTTATTATTTAGTTTGCGAACAAAAAAGAAAAAAATTACAATCGGTGACAATAACATTCTCGCGTTGATCCGGGACGAATCAAAATTCACGTCTCGCTCGTCTCGCCCGCTAGATGCATACGACGCCGTCCAATTAGCCGACGCGTCTGCACGAAGATAATTAATAACCATTCCGAGTACTTGAGCGAGTTAAATCGAGTCCGGCGAAGTCTCCGCGTTGCCGGGCTGTGTTCCTGGTATCAGATCGCTTCGATACAAAGAACGTCATCGCGAGGATGTTTGTTTAAAGAGAATAAATGGGAACAAGCTAAATGCAACGAGATGCAACGAGAAAATAAAAAATATTTTAGTAAAATTTCATTCTATTAAATATTAAGAACAAATCTAGACCGATATTAATGTCTAAAAATTATTTCTTTAATTAATATATTAATAATTTTTTTGATTAATTGTTTCATACACAATTAATTAATAAGACTAATTAATAAAATTTTCCGCTATTTCGCGCAAAATTAAGAAAGAGATTAGAAAACACAGAAATGGAGAGGAAATGAAACCGCACTACAGTATGTGCGAACATCTCACTGGCGTTGGAATTGCGAAGGAGAGGCTACTTAATATCATGGTCTCGCCTCACAAATTAGCTGCATCCTCCCGCACGGAATAAGGATCCTTATGGTACTTCGTTCGATGAGGTTGAACCGGTATATGCATTCACGGCGACTCCGATTCCGGCGCGTTCTTCGTTCGGCGATCGGCAAAACTGGTTTCCTCGGAATTGGCATTCGCAAACGGATTTTTGGTAAGACGCGCTCTCTCGAATCTCGTCGAATAATTGAGATGCATCCTCGCATCTTTCCTCGAAACGTCTCTTTCAAACGATAAACGGAAGATCGACGGAATTTCGATGAAACCAGGCATTCGAGCGATCACCGGAAACAGAGCAAGTATCTTGTCGATTGATTTTCGAGAGCCGTCATTAAATCCCGTAATTTCGGGTAACAAATCACCGGCAGGCAATTTTCAGGTTGACGATTGAGCCGTGAAACGGCTAATTTAATCGTTCAGTTTCGAGAGAGTGGACATATATCGCCGGAGGACTACATTCTTACGCGTACCAATCGCCGATCGCCGCGAGCGAGACAACTGATTTGTGTGTCGTTCCTCATTGTTAATTACCTATGCGCGACAGGTAGTTACGTGGACACTCAGATAAGGCAGTCCACCGGTAGCACGTCGGAGGTCCGTCCCGAGCTGCGCGGTCCAGCGAACGTTTGAATATTTATACGATCATACGCGATTAACATAGCGGACGTGTCTTGGGTAAGCCTCGATCGCGTAACCGGTCGCTCGGTTTGCTTTACGTGACCCGCCGGGTGTCGAGAACAGACTTGAGACTGCATTTATATTGCCGTCTTGGACTCCCCAGAAGGATGACGGACGGCGAGAAAAATGTGTTGGAGTATCGATCCCGGAACCCAAGAACATTCGGTACGAGTGTAAATCTCGCTGTGAAAAAAAGTCCTTGTTTTCTTACGAGAGTCGGACGGACAGAGTGCTATATGTATACGCTAAAGATATGTTAATCGGCAAAATTAGAGAAATGGTGGTACTCGTAGCTGGATCAGCGGAATAAAACTGTGTATTTTAGACTTCATTTACTTAAAATTAGTGGGTTAACACATTTTTGCATAACACTCGCCAATTGTGCAACACACGCAAATGACATACCGCGCTGCCGTTATTTATATCGGCAGTAGAATAACGGCCTCTCCCTCTCTCTCTCTCTCTCTCTCCTCTTAAAAGAACAGAATATAAAGGGGAAAGAAAGAGAAAAGGAGAGATTAAAAGGGGAGCGAAGAAGAGAGAGATATCGGGGACCGGTCGTTCCGCTGCCCACGTGCGGATTGAAGGCGATTTATCGGCGGAATAAATTAATAAATTACGGGCGCGCTTTCCGAGAGCCTCCGCTCCGATCAGTCAATCAAATATCCGGAGACGACAGCGAGCGGTATCTTCGGACGCCCGTTGGCCGGCGAGATATCGATAAAAAATAGATGATACTCCGCGCGGTTCGATCTCTGACCACGTGATAAATCACGAGGCGTAGAAAAATGCAGGCTATGCAGTTTGACAGAATCTCGGACGGCGACATTTAATTGAGCCGTTCGCTGCATGTAAAAACCGTGGATCTTTTTAACAGATTAAGAATCCTAGTCGTAGATACGGTCGCGTGAGTAATGCCGGGTCTAATCTTATCTCGCCAAAGTATCTGTGCTTGTAGCGTGTTCGGAACGAATTGTTCGACTCGTCGAGAGAGGATTATTTGTACGGGACGTCACGTCGCCGAGGCATGCGAAGTATCGAGCGTATCGGAAATATATGACGGAGATTTACTTCGCGTCGTATCGCGGCGTTATCAGCGGAAGTTACCGTCCCGCGGGTTATCGGTTTTCCTCCTTCTCGGAATGCGGTGCCACTCGAAGCCACTCGAAGGCAAATGGGGCGCGCGGCATTAGATTTATGGGCGCGGACCGATTTTCGTCTGACCTGCGTGCTCTTGGCTCGAGACGGATAAGTACTCGAGAAGATACTGCAGCCGAGGAACGAATATACAATCGTTTATCGTCCATTATGCGCTCTCTTTCTCTATCTTTTCTCTCTCACTCACTCTCTCTCTCTCTCTTTCTCTTTCTCACATCACCGGATTTCGCTACTTGCGCGCGTAACAAAGAACTCATCACGAGAACTCGCCGCGCGGTTATAAGGGACGATGGGAAGAGACCGGAAAGAAAGAAAGAAAGAAAGAAAAATTTACAGCGGGCACCGTGTGGGTATACGGTCGAAGATGTCACAATAGCGGGTTGCACTGCATGACAGCCGTACGCGCCACGCGTCTTTTCCCACCCACACACGCAATTCCTCTCGCGCCGTCCCTCTCTCGCGCTCGCTCGTTCTCTTACCTTCTTCGTCTCGTCCCGGGTCCCCCTCCGGCACACGGGTGAGCCACGGCAGTCTCTCTACTCCTCGTTTCTTCCTCTCACCCACTCACTCACAGTAAAAAGCTCAACTCGTGCGGCTCGTAAGTGCCACGCCACGAAAAGCTCAGTCGCTCGTGAGCTGCGTTCGAGTGCACACCTCGGTCCCGTGCGAGTGCCACGCGCGTCTCGTTCCGACATGTGACTCCTCCGCATTTCCGCGAGACTGCCTGATATCTTCTTCTCTTTCCTTTTCTTCCCTCTTTCTTTCTCTTCGCGTGTTTTCTTTATCTTCCTTTTTCTTCCTCCCTTCCTCTATGGTGAAACACGCGTGCGTACGGTGGTGAGATGAGGTGAACGCGCGCGTCGTTACGCAGAGATTCAAGAGTGAAGGGTGCTTCGCACAGATGCACGCATCCAAAATGCGTCGCTTGATGATACTGATGATAACAGCGGTCGCGACGATCCTCGCGCCGGTCGCCGGGAATCCCTTCCTCGATGCTGCGCAAGGTAAACAATTTTTGCCTTTCTTCTGCGCGGGATTTACTTATAAAGAGATAGATGAATCAGGATAGACTGAAAGAATGATGAATTTATTTTTGTGGTATAAATGACTGCAGGTTGAGTTTAAATTTTAAAAAAATCGAGAGATGATTGAATAAATAAATTACAATCTAATAACAATTTGTTTTCTCTGCGAAGCAATAAATTTCCTAATTTTAATTCAATTAATTAATTACAATTCTGCTTTCAACAGTGAATATGTGCATTCTATCATTTCTCGTGTGACAAATTATATACAACCGGAAATTTTGATTGGAGAATTTGCTGATAGAAATTATAATAATTTTTTTTATTTGAGAAAGCGATTGTTGAAAGTAGCGTAAAATTATCGATGTTGGCGCTAAAATCGATAAATCTCACCATAAGTATTAGTCGTAATAACTTTTTTTTTTTCAAAGAATGGAAAGATTATGAGAGCCACAATTTTAGCATGGCGATGCGTTATCACATCGCCAGATGAACCGCGATTATTTTTAAGATCGGCCGGCGTGGCACGATATCGCGCCCGATGGCGCTTCTGCGCGGCGCGCAAAAATACGAGCCTCGGGACAGATTCATTGAACCCATTTCTCGCGAGAGTGTTCGTCATCGGACGGCACACAAGAAGATATCAACGACAACTTCCCGCCACATGTGCGCACGAGCCTCCGCCGCCCCTCCGATCTCTCCTGCGATCCCTACCGTCGCGCTGATTTTTTTCGTGCCTGCGCACCCCGCCACCCGCATGGCGATTTTTAATGTCTCGCCTCGCTCGTCGTTCAAAACTCCTCCCCGTGATGGCCCGGAGAACGAGCGGGAGAGACGCGGGAGTTGGGAAAGGGCTTTTTTATCGCGATTCGAGCCGAGAACTTCGAGTTCTCACGGATCGTCGCGCGGCAAAAAGTTTCGCTTCCTTCCGCGCGACACAGTCACCCCGAATTCTTTCAGTCGACACTTAAAACGCGATTTAATTTTTCTTCCCCTCGCAAGATTGGAAAATCGAGATGGGCCTTCTGATTTGTATCGCGGCTACGTTACGTATGTTTTTATTCATCTTGAACGAGATGAATATTGAGAATTGCGAGAGTAATTGAGACTCGTTTGTACACACAGGAAAGATATCTTGCGGAATTCCTTTGATATCGAGATTAAAAGGATCTCAGAACTCGGAATATTTAAAATTAAGAAAAAAGGAACGCTCTCGCGCTCGCCGCACGATCGGCCTATGTCGCAATCATCGCCGGCAAATATATGCGAGCTAGCGCGAGATAACGTGAACGTTAACGACATTGTACGCGCGTTTTCGCATTTTGTCCTCGATAATCGTAAATCGAGCGCAATCGTGGGTCCCCGTTGGGAATTTTTTTTATCGAGATGAAGCGCCCTGTTTTTCCACGACGGCGCATTTTCTCTCTCTCTCTTTCTCTCTTTCCATTTCTACGTCTCTCTGGTCCCTTTAATCTTTCCTGAAATTTACACGGTGCACGTACGTGCGCGTGTATTTGTGAACAAGGTGTCGCTAACGGTCCCTCTCTACCTTCAGCCCGGCTCTCGGAGGCGTATTTGCGCGTACGTACAATAAGAGAAAAGAGAGAAACATACGCATTTAAGCGGAGGCATTGGCAGCATAAGTATATATCCACATACGAGAGCCAAAGGTGATAACGTGCATCACGATCACATTCTCTCGCTCGCTCGTTGCTCGTTCAATCGCACTTATCGATACACAACGCGGAGAACAACGGGATTCGTGGACTAGTGTCTCTAATGTGAGAAAAAAAATATCTGCATTATAGAAGTTCTATAAAGTCAAAGATCTGATGCGTCCAAATATCAAATACGTAAATAGAAGACAGAAACTAGTTCTCTGTTCCATTTACTGGAATTTTATTTTAACATTCTCATGATTTATTGTAATTTAATTTTAAATGAATTGTAATTAAAAGCTTAGTGTGCACATGTGTATGTGTATGCGGTGTTCTATGAAAATATTGCAGCATTATTGGGTCGTTCTCATAAATCAACAGCGATAGATCTCCCATTCATCATTCACAGTTCTTCCCGTTTCGCATCGAGCGCGATACCGGGTGTAAACAGCGACGTAATAGACATCACCGACGCGAGAGCGCGATTTACACAGAACGCGAATTGCATCCATGTGTCGCAAATGATTAACACGTTACGCGTCGGTTTTGACGGACGCAGGCACGCAGAAGCGATTTATTTACATGGCTGGAAAATGTACGTAATCCGCGCTGGCACGCGCGTATTACAAAATTTGCCGCTTGATTTATAGCTACACAGCACGCGCGTGAATGATTATAAAGTCCCGGTGGCGTTACGTAATTATTCGATCCTAATGATATACGGGCACGACACCTCCGCCGCATTGGAGGAAAACAAATTGAACGTCGAGTAGACTAGCAATTTTGATCTATGTTGTCAATAAAATTTCACATTTGATTATCTTTGTGTCTTTTTGTTCTCGCTGATGTATATATACCTACCATAATCCAGCGGTTGTTCACGTTATTATCGTGTGAGTACAATTTTCGCGCGTTCATACAAATAATTACGCGAATTATTGGACGGGGAAACAGCCATCGCACGCGAGTTTTTTACCGATTTAATCGCAACGGGAGATCGCGAGGAGCGTTAAACGGGCCGCTCGCGATCGTAATGATGTCCATTCGGAATTGATCAGCCACGGGGGCGTAGAGGCATGCCGGTGACCGTTTTGCAGGGACCGCGTAAGAGGCGACGGGATAATTGGCAGTTTGTCGCGCGTATATATACATACGTAATCCGCACCTTTTAATGTCCAGTGTTGATCATAATGATTCCCGGGTGTAAATTTGACACGCCCGGTTTCTAGGCGTGTAAAAAATCGCGCGCCGCCGCCGCCGCTGCCGCCCGACGAGCGTCGAGCGTGTAATTTCGCGCGGCGTGTGCGTCTTTCGCCGCGGCTGGAAATTGGAGCGGCGACTTACGCAAGCCCGTAATATGCATAACGTACAAGCACGTACACGCACCCACAGTCGCACTCTCCCGATCGCCGCGCGATCGAGATCGATACTCTTAATTAACCATTAACATCCGCTCATCTCGCCGCCTCCGATACGCCCTCGTGGAGCCGTCAATGCATTATTATGCGTCGGCTTATACGTTTTCCAAGTAATTCTAACACCAACTGGTCTTGGGGGAGTTCCGCGACTAATGGCGCTCAATGAGCCATTATACTTTCAAAAGCTGGAGTGAGAGAACCTTCATTTTAGAAAATACATATTAATTTCCTGAAACTGGTCCACGATCATTAATATTGCGAATATTAATTGCACGTTTACACGCGTGAAACAGAATTACTGTTATTTCTTTTTTATTGCGAATAAATTATAGAAATTTCTGCGTGCGTGAAGTTAACACCCCAACATTAAAATTCCATAGTTCTGATTAGAGTTCCCGCTTTATTTTTAAGAGACAAAGAGTTTAATAACACAGTTTAATATATAATTTAATAACAAGAATTTTACTTAACAATTTTGATAAAAGTTAGCATTCCATTTCTTAAATTTAAATTATAAATTGTTATTAAGCAAAAGTCTTGTTGTAAACTATAGAGAATTCTTCGTCTCTTCAAAATGAAACGGAAACTCTGAATAGAACTATGAAATTTTATTGTTGCGGGGATGCTAACGTCTTACACGAGAAATTTCTGTCTCGTAATTATGTATGGTATAGAGAGATCTGAAAATTATTTATTTCAATTTCCGATTTCAATTTCAATTTCAATTTCTTATTTTAACGCGCGTGGCGTTAAAAATACTGTCTTAGCAGCAGTTTCATAAGTTTCAAGATTTCGTACGTCGTCACCCGCTTACTGAACCGGTAATCTTTACATCGGTTGTAAATCACGCTTGACAACCGACAATTAAATCGGTAGCACGCACCAATTCAAAAAATCGCAGGTAAACGTTCAGAAATTTCGGAGACATGTGTTAATACCGCACGTGCGCTGCAATTGAAATTTCTTAAATCTCTCGCAAGAGTTTTTTTTCTCATTTCCTTCTCTTCGATCAGTTTTTTTTTTATGAGCGGACTCCTATCTTCCGACGAGTCCAACAATAAAATGCAGAAAGCGCTGAACACCATCGATGTCTCATTCCGCTCACGTAACAGAAAATAATAAATATAATGATGAGCTATATAATAATGATCATCCGTAAAACGGTGATGTAAATATGGAGATAAAGTCGAGAAAGGAAGAAGCGAGGCAGTCGGGGACGCATGACGAAGCGAACGCAACAGGAGGCGGTGCATGTAAATGTTTTCTTCGAGCGTATGGAGAACTTCCTTCGATTTTTCCCTTCTCGCAGTAGTGTCTCACAAAACCATGAGGAAGAAAACGTTAAGATTTATAGATTGATGAAATTACGCTTGCAGTAAAGTGACGTAAAAAAAAAAAAAAAGATATTGCTCACTATTATGTAAATGAAGCGCAGACGAAGATGACTCTAAAAGTCACATATTGTAATATAATTAATTCGTGTTAATATAATAAAATATTATTTGTACAATATTATTTCACATCATTTTCAGCCCTCGAAATATATACAAGTACAATTTGGCGATACGAATTAGAGAGAGTCAATTAATTGGTGGTTACAATTGCTATCACTTTCAAAAAACAGATCACGCGCTCTCGCTGTAAGAGAGTGAGAGACGTAAGTCATAATTAGGGAGATACCGAGAAACTTTTTGTGGATTCGGTACGGCGACACCCGATGGTGTTCCCCGAGGAGGACCGGTTGTCGCAAACTTTTTCGCCGGGGAGAGACAAAAAAAGCAAGCGGCAGCAGATCTCGAGAGACAGAGACAGAGAGAATAAACGAAGGGGTTAAAAGAGAGAGGGACTGCCAGAAGCCTCCGAAAGAACTCTCCGCCATGAAGATTACTTATATGTACTCCTCCGTCGATATATGCCCGCTGCATGGTGTATACTGCACGAGAGGAGAGATAAATAAACACATAAAACTGCGTGACAGCTTCACGCCGGATAAAAACATGCCGAGAGACACGTATCTCGATTCCCTCCTCTCCCCTGCGTGTCCCGCTCCCGGCCGATCCCTTGTCGATTTCCTCCTTCTCGTTCTCTCTTCTCCGCGCCGTAAAACGCACCGGGATCGCTCGCGGCGCGAGTTTGATGACTGTATTAATTATGTATAGTACAATTTCTCTCCGGCTATACGTGCGCGCATCGTTGGCCTGGCCGGCAGCATCTAATTATGCCCTCGCGAGAGGATTATCGCACCTATATTTGCGGATAACGACGCGGCGCGTTCGTAATCGCCGATAATGGTCGACGAATTGTGAAAGGTAGGTATAGGATTCGCAACGGAGAATTGATTATGGCACGATTAATGAGTGTCAGATCGACAGATGGACGGAACGTGTCTTTTATTCGAAGAATATTTTTATCCTATTTGGTCTCTGCTGTGAATTAATTTATCTTGCGAAGATCAAGCATTTCGTTCCGTGGGAATAAATTCCTTTTGGTCTCGTCTTAATTCTGTTTGTCTCGATCTTTATGATGGCGTTGAGGAGAAAAATTTTATCGGTGCGTCATTGCAATTTTTTCGCGAAGAGCCTTTTCTGACTTTCTGGAGTCAACGTGCGCATAAATCGTAATTCGCTGATAGGATAGTGTGACAGGGAGAATTGCGTGAGTTTTTCTTTTTCTTTTTACAAGAGCAGTAACGCCGATGATGTCGCAGTTGAAAGACGCAGCTGCGAATGCAGTTATGCGGCGGGTCGTGTACGCAACGACAGAGTCGCGGGGTCGTGTATACATTTGGTGCCGGACAGCCTGCGTTCCGAGGGAACGAATGTTGCACGACACATTCCCGCCGATCGACGTCACCTCGGGCCGCTCGTTTAAATTCGTTGAAGAAACGCGCTCGTCTCGTTCCGAGAAGGATTCGCGGCGGTAGCGCGGAGGAACGCCGATTCGCCGTAAATTACGCGCGTGAAGACACGCTTATTGTCTCGGCACGCGTGGCCCGACATACCGATCGCCCGAGTGGACAGGATATGCGATCGGACACACATGCGGGATACACAAGCGATATATTGATACGTAAATGATTTATATTGCATAGGTATCGCGATGCATATTATGCAGATTATTGACATCAACCGCGATCCTGACTTAATTAGGCGGGCGATCGATGAGGTGGTCCATGTTGGGCGGTCTTTATTGTTGTACTTTCCAACGCGATTAATACACGAATAACAATGTTTTTTCGACGTCGATTCCCGTTAAAAACCAGCTTAGGAGCTGCTATGCAAAATCACATATACACCGCGTATATAAATTTAGACGCGCCGTTTGCGGATTACGGCGCGCAGACGGATTTACTGCAGATGAAATCTGTCATTATTGGCACGGGACATCGACGCGAGTGTGCATTAGGCGCGCTCGACGTGGCGTTTGAAAAAAAAAAAAACAAAGAGAAGAAAAGCGAGAAACAAAGCCGCGAGAGAAAACGTCGAATTAAATTTACAACACGTCCCCTACAAGGCACGGCATTATGATCGCGCAACGTGTAATCCACGAAACGGGCACGTGAGATGAACGCGCGCAATCGTTCTCGGAAGGATTCGCGAGTATTATATCTGTCGCGACTGCGTTTCCTATTTTGTTATGCTAATGTCGGAGAGACGACGGACTGCCCGAGACATGCCTCGCTTCATCAAGCGCATTAATGGCGTTTAAAATGCCACGCGGTCCCGCACCGCGGAATCTTTTGTATCAGTCAAATTAAACGGTCCACTTTATTAAGCGCTGTTTGTCACTTCTCGGCATAATCATCGCCGTGTCGTCGCCGATTCTTCTCATATAAGAACCTATTATTACTACATCATCGTAAATTATATAATTGCACCTCTCTACCTCCGTCTTTCTACGAAATACTTTCTTGCTACCCTCAATTTCTTTTTCTCGATATAAATTCTCTGGAAAATAAAACGTTCTGTGATGTGCGTTCGTAGGTCGCACGATTTGAATTGCCTTCGTCGATCCGATGTTTCCCGTCAAAGTCACGAACATTTCGAGGCTTCTCGGGTAGCACGCAACGGGTGGGATAAAGTGAAGGGGGCCCCGCAGTTTAGATCGGTGTAAACGCCGGATGGCCGCGAACGACGCCCGGCTATTTTTGTGTCGTCCGCAACAGGAGCCACAAAACGCCGCGTTTAAAGGCGGCAACGCACTTGTCGCCGCGAATTTCGCGTGGAAACGCCAAGGCCCTTTGTGGCAAGGATTCGATTAAAGGCCCGTCTTAAAACGACCCGCGCGGGTTTTTACGATGGTGAGGTGATTGCAAATGCACTTGAATGCGTAATGAGTAAAAAATAAAAAAAAAGAGAGAGAAAGAAAGAGTGAAATAAAATTCCCGAGTGCGGTCGAAGTCGGGGCGATAAACGAGAGAGAGAGAGAGAGAGAGAGAGAGAGAGAGAGAGAGAGGAGGGGTAGGGGGAAGAAAGAA
>NW_012028352.1:503996-576211 GCF_000956235.1 Wasmannia auropunctata
GGGGGGGGGGGAGAAAGAAAGAAAGAGTGTGACAGAGGTTTTCACGCTCTATAATAGTAACCGTGTTGAGAGAGCGGAAAATATGATTCCACAAATCATCCCGCTGATATATTTTAGGAACAGACGTGAATAACTCGGTGACAAACGGATAAGTGCCAGGTGTCAGTGACCGAAACCGATATCTAGCCAAACATTCTGTAATTTATTCTGTAATAGGAGAACGTTCCTCGAGACTCGCGCACCCTCCTGTTTGCTCAGAAATGCAAACGATCCCCGGCGCGACTGATATTCTCCATTCCCGCGTCAATATGGCCATAATTATATAATTCTTCGTAAATGTCGTGAAATTCAAACGATCTTCTGTAATTTTACGAATGAATACCTCGAATATTTATACAGAATTTAGTGCTATATGAATATGCGATGTATGTCCAACTTCGTTTTTCCGTAGATCACGTCGATTGTGAAAAATGAATTCTACACTTGTGCATACGGGCGTGTATACGTAATCGAAATCGAAACGATTCTTCGAAATGAAGCGCGAGAAAGGGAGGGAGCCACAATTTGCTGTTAATTGATATCTATTAGCTTCATTGTAACGCAGTGCATACGTGTCGGCGCGGTCGGCGGCCCTTACGATTTCAGTCGCCATTCAAAAGGCTCTCTCCCTTTTCACACGAGTCACTTTGATCGAACCCGCATGTTAACCCGGTAAAGTCGTTAAAGATCTTTCACGTCAAACGTGACGTGCTGGGTGGAGCCGTTGACAAGCATTCACGTCAGAAATATAGAAACAGGAATAAACACGCGCGCTCCGCGGCGTGGGTACGTACACATATATAATTACGTCACAATCGAAGCGTTGTAAGGGTGAACAAACTGTCCACTAGCGATAAGCTTAAAACTCGAAGACCAATCTTTACTCTTGAAAGATACGGCATACGAGGTTCAAGGTATCGTCGTTAAATATACGAGGGAAGGCTCTCTTGAGCGAGGAACAGGATATCTTATTCGATTGTTCGATCCAAGTGACGTACCGGACAATTCCCCCCCCGGTCGTTTAATAATTGAAGACGATGGGAAGAAAGGGGACACACGGAATGTTTCTCGACTGCACGCCACTGCAGACGCTAGATGGAACGGAAACTTTAATATTTAAGACCGCCAGCGAGAAATGTCCGCGACGGACGTCTCGACTTCTGTCCCACTTTATTTTACGTTCTATTAAGAAAAATGTTGCGCAAATATAATCATTAATAATAATTAACGCGATGATGAATATGAAATTATCACGTTCAAAAATGTGAAGAAGGATGGTAAAAATAATCTTTTGTAGTTTTACATAGGCAGACGAAAATAAAATGAGTCAGATATATAAATTCAGTGAGGGCGCATGCGATTTTCGATTTTTTGTAAATCAAAATCTCCGAATCTAAACTATATGTGAGGTCCTCCAGAGGACCTTAGAGTTTTGACACTACGTACCCTCCTCCGTGGACCCTTGAAAACGGATCCTTTCTCCTCCACTCTGCCCCTCTTATGCTGACGTAATGCAGGACACGCGTCTGTTTCTTGTCGATGGAAAAGTGGAGGAAAGGTTCTCGAGCGTGACCGAGAGGTTCATCGGACTGTAACTTCCATCTGTCCTCTTGATGCACAAGCTAATATCTGTCCTTCGTTTCTGTTGCAGAGATGTCCTGCTGCTCGCTGGCTGCTGGATCCTGTCGGAATGTGTGCTCCAAGGTACGCATTTTAAATAAGTACAACGTACTGCACTCTCGCCGTCTCGCTTCTTTAAGATATATCTTAAGAGAGTCTCTTGAAATTTTTGTGTTCCACGAATAAAGATAATTCAATTAAATTCAATGCGCCAGTCTGATTAATATATGCTTTTGTATCTACGATCAAAATACCTATATATATAAAACTTACTATATAAAACATACCTATATATATACCTATATATAACTTATATAATATATAATACATAAAAGCCTTCTTAGTATCCTGCATTGAAAGTGAACGGCCGGGAGCAAAATACTGAGCTATTCGCGAAATCTAAAATCGCTTATAAAATCCAAAACTAATATTCGAGACTGTATGGAGGTACATCTCTTTCATCGCGATAAGAAATTAACCGTGGCCCCACGCCGCGGAATACAATCAATTAATTATGCGCGGGAGGAGAAACCCTCGTGGGAATTTCAAAAAGACAATCTCGACGGCGTAATCGTCCGAATGCGATATCGCGCGGTTGATAAATATCCCGTGGGCCGAACCCGGGACGATAAAGGACACGAAATATGTCGTGTCCACGGATATATTAGGATCCGGGAAATAAAAACGGAACGGTAAGAAGAAAGAGAGAGAGAGAGAGAGAGAGAGTGGAAATGGATAGGTGGAAAAAAAAGATGAGAAGGATATCTCGTTGCTTCTCCTTCGATGAGGGTTTCTCGACGTGGGGTGCGTCCCGGCTGCAGCTTCTTTAGAGGTGACTGCGGGGGCTTCCTCCTCCGAAGATAATATCGGAGACACCGGGGGCCCGCTGCGAGATTTACGCGGGACCCCTTCGGGGCGCCCCGCGGGCTCATTCATACGCAAATATTACGAATTGACGCGTTGAACATGGTGGATGCATCGCGCGTTATCAATGATATCGTGTCTCCACGCAGTTTATTCGGGGTGAGTCTCTCAGAGAGAGGGACGTACTTCGAGTGATCCTTTGTTGATTTCTGATTACGGAATGACGTACACGAGAATCCTCGTCCATAAAGGATATTTTATTGCTGCGGCGATCGCGATGTGAATTTTTTTATTCGCATGCAATGTACTTTAAAAACTCCTGAATCCGAAATGAAAAATAAAGCCAGTTGTAAAAATTACAAAGACATTCGGAGAAGTTTCTTAGAAGAAACTGTCTGGCATGATTTCTCTCGCGGTTTTTAATGTTTTACATCTCACAGCGTTTATTGCTCAATTGAGACACGACACAGCGCGAGGTGCAGAAAAACTTTGAGAAAGAGCTGTCTCTCCGGATCGTCTCGCTTGACTACTGATGAGCGTTTCCTTCTTGGCCATTTAGCAGCGAAATAACCGGAAATCGTGACGAAAGCTCTGAGATATGTGACAAGTTATTCTTGAGGTGGACAGGAAAGACGCTTCTTCGTCAACGTGGGTTTTTTTTTCTTATTCGAGTCAGCAGTATTTTCGTTGCTTCCTCTGTCTCACGTTAAAAAATACATTTTTGACAAATTAGTCTTTTCTTCTCTAAATTATGCCGTATATTTTCTTCTGTTAGTTAATTAAAAAAATTTTGTATTATGTCAGAAAGATAATTTTAAGAGCATATCGAGATGGTATTTATAATCTCTACAAAAACACCGAGTGCATATAACGGGTCGTTGTATCGGAGAGAACTGCAGATGACTACCGATTTAATTAGTCGGCCGACACCTCACAGTCGTTTGTGGCATCGTTGCGGGATTTCGGTAAATGAGAGCACGGGGCAAATTATGAAAGCTCCCGGCTCTATTTCGGTATCTTTTGATCTCGGCTTTCGCGCGGAGGTCTGATGTATCTGGTCTGGAGATATATGTGCCACGAAGTAACGTTTATTTTTTAGTTTCACAAACGATAGTATTTTCTACGTCAGTTTCAATCGCGATATCACAAACAGGACAAACGGTGAAATTATTTATCGTCTCGCGTCATATTGTTCGTTATTATTCGAGAATGATGAACTTCAAACGTGTATGTGTGAGCAGAAAATAGAAATTTTTCGTCGTCAACATATTTCTTGGTGTTAAAACCGCCGCGAAAAATTTGCCAGTGGAAAATGCACCCTTTCGACATGGCAACGTGACCCGGCTGCGCATACCTCCCAGAATATACCGCGACGGAAATACGCGTACGTCGTTTTCTCAGCTTCACATCACTTTCACCTCTAACATTTATAATAGCCTAACTTAGTAGAAATATTCTGGAGATACTGACCAGATTGTTAAATTATAGAATAGATCTCTTCGTACAGTAAAGAAGTTAATAAAAACGCCGTCAAAAATACATTAAATACATATAATGTAGCTTATTTATAGCTTGTTACTTTAATAAAAATATAAAATGCGATTTATCGTCTTATGTGTGGTCAAAACTGCAAATTAATTTTAAAACTGCTACTAAAAACATATGTATGTATGTATAAACAAGTGATCGATGATTTACGTACCTTGCGGTCGAGTGTAACCTTTGACTGGGCCTATCGCCGTGGCCTGTCGGGACCCACCGCATGTTGATGGATGGTCGTAACTCTTGACCGTGATGGACATACCAAGTAGATCCGGCGTGTCCTCGCGGAGGACACCGATTGAATCCGGGATGAGGACGAAACGCGCGAGCGATATCTGGCCCCGGCCGATTGTCATTCAGTGACGGGCAACAGGAAATCGCCGGGGCTCGCGTGTTGCATTCGTGTCCTTGATTCTTAATGGTCGCTAATGCGCCGTATCGCATTTCGAATTTGGGAAGTCCTCGGACGCTCGCTTCGAGTCAGCCGAGGCAGACGTTAAAGGAGTTTTACGCCTCAAAATCCAACTCGTCGGAATAATTTACACATTTATGCAATATGAGTTTCCTTCTGTCGCTACTTCATTATCATTTATATTTTACCTTCCCAAGTAATTTTACATCTCCGAGACGCGACGTTCTGAAATAATTTTTATTCATGGTCTATCTTTATAACTTCTTCGTAACTTATATCCTTTCGTTAAGGTAATTTTGTCGCGATTTTATACAGATATCCTTGGTAGTCCTGGGTGCCGAGATCGAAGCGAGGGAAAACGCCACTCAACGTCTGCTGGAGTTTTGTTCCATGGAGCTGGTGAGTTGCCACACGATTTTTATTTCTAAGGCTCGCTCCCACGCGATCGACACTCGCCCGTTCTCTTCATTCAGCTCAGATCTGGATCGGAAGCCTCTCGACAATGGGCGCCTTAAACGATTCAGGATGTTTGTAACGCGATCCACATTTTTTTCACTTCGCGGTGACGATTTTATGAAAGATGATCTCCGGTCTCGCGGTCGCGCGATCGATTGTGCTACTTCATTTTCTTCATCATTCCTCTTTCTTTTTCTTCTTTTTTTTTGCAACCATTTTCTCTCACGTTTAAATCTTTTTTTTTTTTTAGTTCGATTTTTGGTCCTGCGTGAACACGACGTTAAAAGGTAAGCGGAGTATCCAAGTGTGCAATAAATGTTGCCGTAGAATATCGAATCATTTAAATTTCTATTATAGAGCTCAAGAGAAACGAGAATTGGATGGGTCGAGGATGCTGTCGTCTCGCTCAGAATCCAACGTGTCGCACGACCTGCGCTCTGTCCGGTTCCACTAACAATCTGAACGAATCCTGTCGACCGAGCGACGAACCCGAGTTTTTCTTCTGTCTGGAAAAGCGCGAGGAGGCCGAACAATGTTGCAGCAACGTTTCCAATGACACGTGCAGGACTATTTGCAAGGATATTTTTTACAAGCCCGGCAAGCAATCTAGCTTAAAGTTGTACAGCAGCAAGGGTTGTTTCCATCAGGTGCCTAAGTGCCTGAAGAACATAGCCGAGGTGAAGCACGCTGAGGATCCGAAGCAACGTTAGTTAACATTTCATAAAAAATTGTCATTTGATTTACAATTTGAGAGTATATGCGCGCATCAATTAGCGAATTTGAGTTTAATCTTGTAATAGTATTAAAATATTGCAATTGTTTTTTTTTTTTTTTAAATAATGTTATATAATTATAACGTATCAAATTTTTTAATCATTATAAAAATAATGTTTTCGTTTAGCAACAAGATTAATTTCTATTTATATATACTTTAATTAATCATTAATTTATATTCATATACTTTAATTGATCGTTCAACTACATTAATGAACGATTATTCGAGGCATCTGACCTGTTTAATTTAGCTAATTCTATTTCCGTAGATTTGCACTGTTGCGAGGTAGATCCGACTCCGGCATGTCGAGACACGTGTCGCAGGACTCTTCACACCGCGACGACCGATCAGGAGATCATAGATGCCCTGGCGGAGAAGTGTAGCCCCGTGTTACCGCAGTCGCCGATGTGGAGTTGCTTGTTGAAATCGGGCTCGACGAAGCCGACGCGACTACCCTTGGATGCCGGCAAATTGGCGTGTTGCACGAAAGCGACAAGGTCGATTTGTCAAAATTTATGCTGGCGTGCCTTTCAGGCAGACTGGGAGACTGCCTGGTTACAACTGGACGCACAGTGCCTCCAATCCAATTCAGAGGGTGAACTGAGGAGGTGTCTCGAAGACGCGGACGACTCTTGCGAGATAGGCTGCTCCGGGTTGTCTTACTGCGCGCGGTTTAATGACAGACCTACGACTTTGTTCAGGTATGAATCGTGAGTGTGATCAAAATCTAATAGTCACGTTAATAGTCCGAGTCAAGTAAATTCGCTTAAAGCTTAGTAATTTGAAATTTGAGTATCAAAATTAACACCGAGTGATAAAAAGTTTTTTTTTTTTAATTTACGCTTAAGTATTTATCAAATCATAATCAAATACATAATTTCTTAGAACGTGCACGACTGCGGCCGACGAAGCGGCCAAATGGGAGGCTGATCATTGGTACAGAGGAGGTATTATTCGTGGATTAGGTGTACCTGTGCGCGCCGCAGCTTCCTGCCCGGCGGAGACTCTACGCGCGGCGGCCTGCATTCTGCAGCTGCGACCTTGCGAGACTAGAATCCACGAGACGCGACTCTGCCGCGAGGATTGTTTAGAGCTGATGGCGAGCTGCGTGGACTGGAGCGCGATAACCGGACCTCACACAGCGGCCACCTTGTGCGCCAAGCTGTCGCCGGGGAGACCGGACGCACCGTGCGTCTCGTTAGGGCCGTTTCTGGATGATCCGCAGAATGACGAAGCTGTGATCCATCCTGACGAGGACATCACGACGCCCTGCAAGCGGAATCCTTGCGCGCAGGGCCAGCTCTGCGTGCTCCAACCGAACGGCGCCAAGATCTATCACTGCGTGCCGGCTTGTTCCCTCGGCGAGATGTCGAAGCAATTGGTACCGGTCGGATCCTGGATTCAGATCCCGCGATTTGATCAGCACGGCTGCCTGAAGATCTGTCAGTGCACGACGCGCGGTTTAGAGAAGTGCCGCACGCTCAATTGCTTCAACTTCAAATCCTGCTGGGTGCACGATCGGTTCATCCAACACAAGGCCAACTTCTACCTCGAGTGCAATCCCTGCTACTGCTTCGAAGGCGAGTTCACGTGCTCAAAGAGGAGCTGCGGCGAGCTGCGAACGCCGTCGTTGCCCTGCGACTGTCCGGCTCATTACGTCCCGGTTTGCGGCAGGCTAGGCTTCACCTTCGCGTCCGCCTGTCTAGCGAAGTGCGCCGAGCTGTCGGCCACCGAGGTGGAATTCGGCAGCTGCTCCAGCAGGGATCCCTGCATGCCCAATCCCTGTGACAGCTCGGAGAGATGCGTCCGTAGACCCAGAGTCTGCTTGTCGCGATTGCACAAGCCGTGCCGGCAATACGAGTGCGTGCCGATAGACTGCAATCCGCGCGACGAGTCCAGCGGACCGGTTTGCGATCGAGAGAATCGCCAGTATCCTTCCGTATGCGCGATGATCCGAGCTGGAGCCACTCTGAGTTACAGAGGGCCTTGTCTAAAAGGATGCAGTCTTCGGGGTCCAGTGTGCGGCATCAACGGCGAGGTCTACGTTAACGAATGCGCGGCTTGGGCCGAGAGGGTCGTCGTGGACTATCAAGGTCCTTGCGTCGCCGTCGGTCTCATAGGAGATCAGGCGAAACCACGCTGCGGCGACGCCGTGCAGTGTCCTGTCTTAGAGGAGCCCTATTGCGTCGGGATTACTCCTCCCGGCGCTTGTTGTCCTGTCTGCGGAGGAGCGGCGAAATTATTCTACTCGAAGAAACAGGTACATATTCTCAATCGAGAATCCTTTCAATTCTCATGCCTTTCAGGCTTTTGAATTATCCTTTATTTGCAGCTGGACAGGATCTACTATATGATGGATGAGGAAGCTGACAAGGACTCCGTCACTCTAGAGGCTCTCTTGATCGCTCTAGGTCGTCAGTTGCAAGTGGCGCAATGCGCTATTCGGGGCATGATGACGCCCGATAGCGATATCTTCATCGTCGTACAGCCCGTTACCAAGAAGTTATCGGCACTGCAGTTGCGAGCTTGCGTGACGGAAACGGAGAAGCTCGTCACCAGGATTTCGGAGAGGAGTCCCCGGATCGCGGCGGAAGTACCTCTGGGCTCGCTGACCAGAGCCGAGATAGCCCACGGTTACGTTTCTAGTGCCATGAAAATTCGTGCTTGGCTCGCGATGGTTTTCGTTACAATCTTCTTGCTAAACGTTTTATCTTGAATTACGATCACGCTAAAAGGAAAATAAGATACATCGCTTGTCTTCTATCCAGTCCAAAGTATTTAAAAATTTTAATTTTTACATTTTAATTTTAAATGACCGCGTAAAATGTCCGAGATTTATTATCGTCAAAGGATAGTTGCAGCTATGAGCGATTAATCTTTTTTTCTGCTTCGGCGTTGAAAGCGTTTCTTTACCTAATCGCGATGCCATTCGCGGCGACGAATGTCTACAGCGTGTCTCGTGTCTGTGATTCTTCTAGTGCCTTCTAATAGCGTACAGCAGAATGTATTTTTAGTTAACAATTAATACTGCCAAAGAGGAAAGAGTATATAATGAGAGTGTATGTACAAAAATATAGATTTCCTGCGTGCGTAATTCGTCGCAGATAATCGAGAGCTGCTCATTATAAATTATAAATAAAAAAAGACTCCATAAACTTAAGTTATATACATATATCAGATCGCATATTGATTGACATTAGTATAACGTGTGTTCACATATGTGATTTTTATGCAAAAGCCCGAAGCGTCCATTCAAAGAAATAAATCTTATTCTCTCTTTTGTTATTAATTTTTTGTCGATTGGAAAAATTAGCCTAGGATTTTTTTAAGAATTTTTTTTAAGCTATGAATGTACGATTTTTCTGGCGTATGCTGCGCAGGTGCGGTTTTACGCTGCTGAGCGTTCGTTCGACTTTTTATTTCGTACAGATAAATGAGTACAATAGAATTCATTAAGAGGACAATATGTGGGTGCTCGCATTTTATTTATAAATATGCGAAAACTTGGATTGCCTGCCGTGGTTTGTGCCAATGATAAATAATGCTCTCACAGTCGTTAAGTATATTTTGTTATTGTACTGTTTGTTAAGCACGTTATTTGCATGTATAATAAATTTCTAAACTTTTACACACACACGTTTGCGTATGTATATGACACCCTTACGGTATATCTCATCAAAAAGATCCCAAAACTTTATAAAACTTTGTATCGGCCCCGCGATGCGGTGTGAGCGCCAGACGCCTGCAGTTTGATAAGCTCCTCCTTGATGAGTCGAGACACTTCCGCCTTGGCCTTGCTGACCGCCAGCTCGCTCGTCGATTCTATTGCAAGGTATAGCTTCCTCTCGCCCTCCGGTGGTGTTTTCCCAGGCGCGATGTACGTTCCTCTCACTGTCAGACCCGCCTCAGAATATTCTGAGATCTGAGCAAGAGCCTCTTTGCTCGTGACTCGCCACCTCGCTTGCTGCGGGAAGTCGTTGATCTCGAGCTCCTCTTCGTACTTGCGGAATGTTTGCTCGCCCGTTTCCACGTCGCTTTCCACGAGATCTTCCTCGCGCGGCTGATAATTCAATTTAGTGTTCAGTTTCGCCGCCAGTTGTTCCGCAACTGTTTTTGCCTGTAAAAGAAAAAAAAAATTATTTATTTACTAATCGTAAAATTACTGTAGTAACATTCATGAATAAAAATTGGAATTATTTTTACCGTAATAAGATTCGTAGGTCCTGCACCCTTGAGTATGGCTTCCGCTGCTTGTTGAGTAGCGCCTTTCGCCTCGGCGCCCAGATTCTTCGCAATGTTTATCTTCGACGCCAATCTTCTGGCCAATTCGAGCTTATCAGTGGCGCTAGGTATCGGTTGACCGGGCACTGAAATACTGGTCGCGGTCGGTTTGGCTATTTCACGAACGGTTCGCTTGGGCGCCAGCATACTCTCGATCTGTTGGTCAATATCGTTTTCTATGTCCTCGTCGTCGGAATCTTGCAGTCCTAATGCCGCTTTCTGGAATTTCTTCTTCTCATTCGCCAAAGCAGCCTCTGATTCGTCGAATTTAAATCCTTTGCCACTGAAACCACCACCAGTGTGAACCTTCTTCCCGTCCGCGGCTTGACGGGCTTTGTAACCCTCCCACAATTGACGCAAGGGTTCTGGAACAGGTACGCCCGCTAACTCGTACGCACGTAAAATATCACCGGCGTAACGTTCTTGCTCCGATGTAATAAAGGTATACGCGTATCTGTACACAGAGAAAACATACCATGTAATATAATATTATATAATAATATAATAAATTTAAAATAAAAAATAGTATTGCATAAAAAAATTCAAAGGTTCACCTTACCCTTTATTTCCGGCTCGACCAGTTCTGCCACATCTGTGCACGTAATCCTCGTAGTGATTAGGACAATCGTAATTGATGACTAATACCAAATGCTTGACGTCCAAGCCTCTAGCGGCGACGGACGTGGCGACGAGTAATTTCGTTCGTCCCGCTTTGAAGTCCAATATGGTTGAATCTCGGTCGCATTGGTCTATACCGCCGTGAAGAGACATGCAGGAATATGAAGCCTTCATAAGATCCTTGAGCAACGTGTCCGCGTTCTCTTGCTTGTCTACGAATATAATGGTGGAGCCTTTGTCTTGATAATGTCCAAGGATTTCAAGCAACTTATAGAACTTCTGATCCTCCTCGAGCACGACCACATGCTGCTCCACATCCTTGCAAACAACGGAACGTCCACCGACTTGCACCTCGACTGGCCTCGTGAGTATTCTCCTGGCCAGCGCCTCCATTTGCCGTGGGAACGTTGCGCTGAACAGCACCGTTTGTCTATCCGGCCTCACGTTCTCCATAATACGCATCACCTGCGGCTCGAAACCCATGTCGAACATCCTGTCAGCTTCATCGAGCACTACATACGTTACTCGACGTAAATTGGTCACTCGACCGCTATTGGCAGCAAGCATGTCGATCATCCTTCCCGGCGTGCACACGATAATTTCAGCCCCTCTCTTAAGTTCTGCTATTTGCTCGGAAATGCCAGTTCCACCGTAGACGCATACGTGCGATAGACCCAGTGATTTTGTAAATTTCTTCGAATCCCTGCCGATTTGCATGCACAATTCCCTAGTTGGCGTCATAATTAACGCGATCGGTCCATCACCGTCGGCCAACGGTGGCTGATCGAGTATGTGACGAAACATCGGTAAAAGAAAAGCTAGCGTTTTTCCGCTGCCGGTTTTCGCTATACCTATGAGATCGCGACCAGACATGATCGCCGGAATCGCCTGACACTGAATGGGCGTCGGTTTCTCATAACCGAGTTTCTTTAACACTTCTAATTCCTTCTTGGTCACGCCACATTGCGCCCAAGACTTGATAGGTTTCGGGCAACCTTTACCTTTCACGCGAATGCCCTCCAATTCTTCCTTGTACGCTTCCACTTCTTCCGGTGTCATCCTTGCTGCAAGTATATATTATACATTTATATATATTTATTAATTTATACAACAGAAAATAAATGATTTAAAAATATATTTAATCATACCGATCTCAGGCACTTCGACGTAGAAGGACTTTCGGAATGGTTGATAATCTGTTGTAGCATGATCAACTTTCGCTAATTCACGCTTCTGTTTGTTTGCTATACCGGCCGCGGTCTCGTGAAGATTCTCGCCCTCTTCTTCGCTGGAGTACTCCAAGCCATCTTGATTTTGCTCAATCAATTCTCCCTTCTGTTTCTGCACTTTTTTCTTAGCCACGCCAGTCACAATGACCACACCACCGCTCTGCGACGCAGAATTTGTGCCATTGTTGGCGTTTTTCGGAGCTTTACTATCAAACTTATTCACTTTTCTCACTTCTTCTTGGACCTAGCGAATTATAATTAGATGTAAGTATACATAGAATATTAGAATTGAATATGTAAATTATATCGATGCTTGCCTCTGCCATAAAAGCATCAAGTGGATCAATCTCCTCCTCTTCATCCTTTACCTCCTCCTTCACTTCCTCAACTTCTTCCTTTACACCTTCTTCTTTTGCCTCCTTGTTATTCTGTACCACAGGAGTCTCTTCGTCACTATCATCCTCAAGGGACCACTTTTTCATCGGTAGCTGAAGATTTGCCAAAATAGATGTCTTACCGTCTTTCTTGGTCGCTTCCAGCTCTTTCTTCTTCCTTTCCGCGCGCCACCTTTCTATCCTCTCCCTTCTCTTTTGCATTTCCAATTCCAGCCTTTTTTGCTCTTCCTCCTGCAACATCAATTGGCCACACACGTATATCGCTTGTATTTCTTCATCGTAATCTTTGAAGACTCACCTTGTCCAACTTGGTGTGATCAAACGGCAACTCCTCGTTGTCCCCCTTCTCTTTATCCTTTCTATCGCGCGAGCGAGACCTGTTCGATCGTTCTTTGCCAGAGCGCGAAGATTTCGAGCCTGTAAGACGCTTTTCTTTACTGTCTCCACTAGCATACCGAGAACAGTCAATGTCAATGAATTATTTTATTGTTACAATTAATTAACGTAAACATCTTGGATAAATTTGTGATCAGCGAAGAAAGCGAAACGCCATGAACAACATTGTTTCAGTTAAACTCTTTTCTTGTGAGTATACCGTTTTCTCTCGCGATCCCTGTCCCTCTCGGAACGCTCCCTTCTCTCGCCCCTCTCTCTGTCTCTATCCCGCGACCGACTCCTCCGCTCTCGATGTCGCCCCTTGTCTCTGTCCCTCTCTCGGTCCCTACTCCTGGACCGCCGTCGTTTCTTCTCAGGCTCGGCCGACCGCGATCGCGATCTCGATCTCGATCTCCGCCGGTGATGCCTGTCCCTGTAGGCGAACGTTCATTTCATTATTTAACATTGCGAACAACGAATTAAAGCAAAATACTTAACATAACCTCAATCGAAAGTGTCATCACTTACTTGTCGCTACTTCGCACCATGTTCGATCACGGATTCCGTTATGTTATTCTAATAAAACACTCGAAATATTAGTGAACTGAAGCTTTATCACGCACACATTTATTCTTGTTACTAGTCTCTTAATCTACGTATTTCCGAAATATCAACTGTATCAAGTTTCGAGTCCCCTCCGTTGGCTCCGTTTATTTCCAATCATCTCCAATTCCACACTCACCAGTCACCACACCACGCACGGCACGAACAGGCACGAACGCCACGAACGCACGCACACGAATCGAAGTCGCTGACGTCGCTGCACGTCGCTGTCGCGCCTCGCGCCGCTCGCGTCTGTCGCCGGCGGCGCTCCGATCGATACCTACGATTCGATATCGCGACTTTCGAGAATCGCAATTGCAATCATTTTCGAATTGAGCGTCGGTCGGCCACTTACGCGCACCGCGCTCTCGGGATCGTGTGCGTCTCGCTCCGTGTGTCGTCTTCCGCGAGTGTGTTGCCGTCCGTACGCGAATCTCGCGCGCGAAAAGTCGTTCACGAGGAAGATCGTCCCGCGTGGGAAGATCGTCGCGAGCCGTAAGACTGTGTGAGTTGAGACGGACGATCGGTGCTGACTGCTGCGCGACGATCAGCGTCGCGCGACTTCGCGATTGGCGATCCGACCGTGCCGCCGAGATGTCCAGCGGGTCCGTTTCTGCGAGCCTGGAGTGTCCCCGATCGAATCCATGTCGACGCGAGTTAAAAGAGCGATGCGTGACCGTCACGACGAGGTATGGACATATCCCGTAATTGGCTGTACTTACTCTTAACAGCGGCGGCTCGGGAAAGAGCCGCCATGTTATGTTTACTTCGGTGGAACTTTGCGTACGCCGATGCGTCGAGCGGCGTGTTGAATTGAGAGTTTTTCGAAAAAAATACGATATATGATCAATAAGCATCGAGCAATTGTAGTATCTAACGTTCCCGTTAACATGTCCATTAAGTTAATTTCGCGCTATCGCAGTTTCGATTTTTCACGCAATTAATATAATCATACAGACGAGTTTGTCGAAAATGCACTTGCGATAGCAATGATCATTTTTCACCGTAGCCGCGTACTTGCTCATATCAGGAAAAATGTAGCATAAAAGTAAAAATTATGCGAAAGTAACGGGAAAAGCCGGTGGTGCTGAAAAGACTATTAGAATCGTAAAAATGTCAAACATTCGTAATAAATCCTGATGCCTCATGTTGCGCAATGCGCAAGTCATTTTAGCACTCCGAGCTTCCGACTCCTTTGGACGCAACTTGATTTAGAGTTCTCTGCAATACCGGCTATCATTAAGTGTGCTTAATAGATAATTCTTCAATCGGTATATTACTACAAGATTTATCATAAGAGATAAATCGGTCAATGATCATGCGATTTTATTATCGATATATATATAATATTAATATATATATGTATATGTGGAAATGTTATAAAATTATTAGAAAATTAATTGTAGAAGTAGTAAGTTTATAAAATACATATACTATAATATTTTATAGAATATATATAATAAAACTGCAATATATTGAAAAAATGTTTATTGCAAAAAATATCCATATAAAATTTTATAACAATTCATTATTATTAAAAGATATATTTGTACTTTATACATATAAGAGCCTTTATATCTATATAAAAATACATATTATTATTGTCACAAAAATGCATATCTCTATAAATAATGATCAATCTTGTAATCTGTCTTGCAAGGTTCCTATTATATTATTTAAATAGTATAATATTTAACAATTAATTTGTGAACAAGTCCAATTATCTGATATTAATTTAGAAGTCACCTAATGCCAGTGAAGTTCTTAGAAATTTTTATCTATCAATTAAAATATCAATTGCGACTCGTCGCAATTTATTCGCGTTAACAAAACGAATTAACTAACTAATTGTTCATATGCCATGCTTCACGAATGTATAAACGATTCGTCATTGTCAATAAATTTATTTCGCTGCAACATTGCCGGAAATCGATCAATTTCCGTCGTGAAATCAGCATCATTTCGCGGTGTAATACTTCGCTTTCACAAAGGGCATTCTCGTCACGGTACCCTTGTATGTCTTCCCCCGAACCTCGACCAATACCCCGCCACCGAATTGCGCCAAATCCGGCGGCATGTATCCCATGGCGATCGGCCGGCCCAAAGTCGGACTTGGTCCACCGGAAGTGACGCTGCCCACACGTTCACCTTCCGGCGTCAATATGGGCGCGCCTTCCCTGGCAGGTGGTCCTTGACCTAGTAAGAGCCCGACGCGTTTCTTCGTCGTGCCCGTCTTTATTTGCGAAAGTATCCGTTGCGCGCCTGGAAAATTCGCCTCGGCCCTTCGTCGTTTTGCTGTGAGAAAAGAGAGGAAGATCGATATTTTGTAAAATTGCGATATAATTCGCGTTTCGCGTGACAAAGTTAGAGAAGATTAAACGCAAGCAAAGTATGGAACTACGCCGCTATTTAAAAGTGTTTAGAAGCGGTTAAAAGTGTAATTATATTCAGAGATTCATTAGCGATCTTTAGCGAGTCCGTACCGACTAGCCACGTAAGCGCAGCTTCGATTGGTGTAGTGTTTTCGTTGATATCGTGACCGTATAGACAAAGTCCAGCCTCCAGTCTGTGAAAATAAGCGGACAGTATCAATTATCAATTAAAGTTTTATTCTATTATTTTTATATTGTTTGCTATTATCTAAATCTTTTTAAATTATATTACGTTATCTCAATTACACGATTAAAGAGTATTATTTTAAGGCATGATATCCGCCTGTCTATTAATTTACCTTAAGCTATCTCTGGCGCCTAAACCGGCTAGCTTCACGTCAGGAATCTCCAAGATCCTTTCGACTAGGTTAATCGCGTCATTCCCAGGTACCGAGATCTCAAAGCCGTCCTCTCCGGTGTATCCACATCGTGAAATTCTGATACGGCTGCCTGATACTTCGGTTTTGACACTGTTCATAAACTTTAAGTTTCGAAGATCGATCTTTACCAATGATTGAAGGACCGTCGCCGCGGTAGGACCTTGAAGAGCTATCAAACCTTGCTCTCGGGGATCCAAGAAGTCGACGTACACGTGCTTACCAATCGTTTTGAAATCACCCTGAAAGCAGAGCATTTATTTTTAATTGTCTTGTCTGCCAAAATGAAGGAGCATGCAAATGTATATAAATATATAATATGTAATAGGAACCTTGCAAGACAGATTACAAGATTATTATTATTGATTATTATTTATAGAGATATCCAGCTTTGTGACAATAATTATAATATCTATTTTTATATAGATATAAAGGCTCTTATATGTATAAAATACAAATATATCTTTTAACAATAATAAATTGTTATAAAATTATATATAGATATTTTCACCAGACGCTCCAAAAGAAGTTGACAATCTTCATCCCGTCTTCCCGCGTTAGATACCACGAAGTATCTGTCTTCGTCGTCTCTGGTGATAATGAGATCGTCTAAAATTCCACCCTTATCGTTGGTGAAGACTGTCAAAGTCGCGGCACCGTTGCTTAAATTCTTGAGGTCACACGTGGTCAACGATTCCAAATATTCCCCGGCGTCCTTCCCGGAGACGCGCGTCTGTAGCATGTGACCGACGTCGAAGAGCGATGCGAACGATCTGGTGTGCAGATGAGACACTGCGATCGCCTCTCGATATTGAACCGGCAATAGCCATCCGGCAAAATTGACGATTTTGCCTAAACATTTATAGAATCACGTGGAATAAGATAATTCTGACTTTCGGTGCGTTAAATATACTTATGATAAAAATAATACTATGATAAAAAAATTGAGAAATTCTGGAAAAGTTATCTTATGTTATTTATTTATTTAACAAAGTTCTGCAATATAGTATGGTACAGATTTTAAGATACATTCAATTTAATATTAATAACTAAATCAGATTTGCAACTTACCTTGCTTTTCCACGTGAAGATCGTAAAGACAGGTCTTGCGAATTTCACTGACGGCCGACGTTGATGACAGCCGACGATGTTCCCGGTGAGTCGTTTCGGCGGCTGTACGAGGTGTCGTGGAATCGATCAAACAATTCGAATGCAACGTCGAACCACCGCTAAGTTTCTCCTTGACCCTCGACACTGTGGCGACGTTGCAGGTGTCGCGTACGCCTCCCAACGCGTGTAGACATTTCTCGAGATTCTCGCAGATGACAAATCTGCCGCGAGCAACGAAACGAAGCATGATTCTCTCTTAATGCTTTATCATTTACTAACCTGAATAACTCCGTGTAACTCAATGGCAAGCCACTCTGTCGGAGCTGTGATGACCCCGCGTGATATTTACTCCCAGACTCGGATGCGAGCTTTAAAACTTAAACGTTCAGATTTGAGCTGGAATGATGATTTTACGAGCACGCAATATACTCGTATATATGTAATAAGTAATCTTTCTGAAAATTTTTAATTACCCAAGCCGTTTACGTTGGCGCCATCAATTCATTATAACGCTTTAAAATTGACGTTAATTATCATTCTCTATTATTTTATGTGAACTTTTCTGTGAAATAAATTAATCTTTTTTTTTTTTGCAAAATGTCGAACGTTTTATAAATGAGTGAGAAAAGTTCATCGCGTGTATTCTTTTGTGAAAATGTGTTACGTAAAATTGAAGTAAGCCGTGTCTGCAAGTGTTTAACTACTCGATATCGTTACGTGTCATAAATTACAACATTTCTGTTTACTCCTTCTGTTATCAGTAAGCAGTTATTTCTATCTATATACGTAAGAGGGGTCATGGTACTAAAATCACGTGATAAAAAGGACTATTAATGATGATGGGAAACTATTGGCAGTCACGAGACTTGGAATGCTTATTAAATTTTTATTGTACCACGTAATAATAATAATAATATTAATAATAATAATAATCATGATCATCATCGTAATAATAAATTGTGACAATAATGACAATAAGAAATGGTAGTAATAATAGTAATAATCATTTATCATTGTAATAATAATAGTTCCGTAATAATAATAATAATAATAATAATAATGATACTTCATCATCGTCGGTAATAATCCAATGACAAATGTCAATATTTATATAGTAGCGTGTCGAACGGAGAAACGACCTTAAAAAACGAAGATAGTATCAATGTTCGTTCGTACATTTTGTTTTTTTAGCTTCCGCCGTTTTTTATCTTCTCGCTCGCTCTCCTTAGGATCTCTTCTACCTCTCGCTCTCGCATCTTCCACACGCGCATTCTCACTCGACTTCGCTTTCCTCTTTTATTTAATCTTTTTTTTTTCACTTTTAATCTCCCCTTTTCTCTCACACACACGCACACTTTCTCCCTCTGTCTCGTGTCTTACACAATAGCAAAATGTCCCTACACAGTCCGACGAATGTGTGTGTGTGTACGTTTTCCCGGTTATTCTCTTTAAATCAATCCTCACGATCGCATTTTGCTCGACGCTTTCCTCTTTTTTTTTTCCACCATTCTTCCTCGAAATTTACTAATTTCTTTTTTTTTCTTTTTAAATCCTTGCACGTGTTGACACATTCACTCACACTAGTAAATCGGTTTGGTAGTGGAGGGACCGGGGGGGAGGGGGGGGGGGAGGATGAGTTGATTGTGAGGGGAGGTGTTCGGTTGGCGATGGAGTAGTGAGGGATGGAAAAACGGGATATATCCGCGGGATTTGTACCGCACATGAGGATGCTGTAATCAGACAGATGATTGCAGGGGGGTGGAGGGGTTGAAAAACTGCAATACTGATTGAGAAGAACGGATATGTTGTGGTGAAAAAAATTAAGGCGTCAACGACGTCCCGGGTCCGTCGACCGATGGACAATTTAGCTCCTCTCTTTTCGAGAATCGCTCTGCGATGTTTAACTGAACGATCATTCGCGAAAAACTTTGTTTCTCGGTCGAGGGACCGGCAGACGCCGGCGATACCGCGAGCGTCGGAAAATCTAACAACGATCTATACGATCGCGAGGGAAGAAACTGAAACTGGCGATAGTGCGATCTGTGCGCTACAGAGAAAGTATAATATAACTATATGTTGCTTCGCGGTGTTTCTACGCGATTTTTGTTTCCGCTGTTCCGACTGAATTTTTTGTTTTTGTTTTTTTTTGCCTAATATTCAACCTGTTTTTTTTTGTTTGTTTCGACCTGTAACTATTGCTGTCCGAGCTACTTTTGCCTCCTGTCTCCTCTCCTCTCCTCACTCGAGCGTCCCCCGAGCGCGTCGATCTACCGGCAAAGAATTTTCCCAAATCTGGGCCCGTCCGCCAACTGGGATCGGACCCGAGGCACTCGTTCTGGTTGTCCGAAAGTCGCTCGATTGCGCATCGTACCGGCAGGATCGTCGCGCTGGAGAACGCGTTTCGCACGTCTCGTACGCGTTGCGTGTGTTGGTTCACATGTATGTACGTACATACGAACATACATACATACATACATACATATATGTATATTTTTATATATAGATATATATTCGGCTATTTGTTTTCTTTTGGTCCTGGTACAAAGGAAACGAGAATCACTCTCTTTTTTTTTTAAGTCTTTCGAAAGAGAAAAATTTTGCGATTTCGAAAAGTGGAAAGAAGTCGCCCAGATTTCGTGCAAATTTTGAAATACCACGAAAATTCCACGATCTCAAAACTTTTTTACTTTTGCATTTTTCATTCGGCCGTGACTTGATTTTTCTATTGAAACTTTTTTTTACTGGAGGGGAAGGGGACTCTGTTTTGTTGCCTGTCGACATGCAATGTGCAATCACCATCGAGAAATTCTCTCTCGCACTCTCTCTCTTTCTCTCTCTCTCTCTCGCATACACTTTCTTTCTCTCTTTCTTTCGTGCTGTTTCGCGCGCTCGCTTTCACTTACACTTCCTATATGTATACCTCGAGTTCGATAATTTCGTCTAAAATTCCATTTTCGCCTTAACTATACACAATAATCATAATATATAATAATAATAATCACGATTCGAATACATCATCGATCATTTTTCCGAATATAGATACAATAATTTCTTATTTTTCATCGTTTTCCTATCGCCTTGCTCTCTCTCTCTCTCTCTCGCGCGCTCTCTCTTTCGCATTCTCTCCCTCTCTTTCTCTCTCTCTTGCAATTACATCTTGCAATAATAATCGTTTAGGTCGTCGTATATCTATACATATACATATACATATATATATATATAATTTATAAAATGAAAATAGGTACAATTTTGGACGCTTTTCTTCGTCGAAAAAACGCTCCGAAAATTTTATTTTCGCTTAATAATGCCCATCGGTTGCGATTCTAGTCCACTTGGTAGTAAAATTTTGTTTATTCTCCTATCTCTCACAAGCATTTATATCCCATTTTCTCGTACTTAATTTTTCTTTCTCTCTCCCTATATATATATCTTTCATTCTCTCATTCTCTCGATTTACCCTCTTACCAGCAAGCACATTTATCGATATATTCTCCCATTCGCTCAACTTATCTCACAACGTTTCAGTCGCAGGCAAACCCTTGTTCTTTCATTCACAAAATTGCAGCGATAGTCGCCCTCGCGATATATATCTGCCTTTCCGCCGCTAATTTCTAAAAAAGACCTTAAATTTAGGCTGGCCGATCGCGTGCTTCCGGAATCGACGAGCTTCCGTTTTGCGCTTACGAAGGAACGAATTTTCCGATCCGGGAGCATTTTTCCATATGATTAACCGCATATTTACAATTTAATTGCGGGTCAAATTCCTCCATTCATCTCCCGTCCATAACGATCCGAGGCGTTAATTAACGAGTATCGTAGTCGCGTGAAAGGTCGTCCAGCCGGAAGTCGTGAGGCACGAAGAATTTATTCTCGCTTATAAACTTCTTTTCCTTTCGCTTATCTTCGATCTACACGCCCGCGAATCGGCCTCGCGATCTTGTCGAAATGATCTCCGATAGTTCGAGTCACTTTATCGGACGAGGTTCCTCAATTGTCTTGCCGTATAAATGTGATTTCTCTCATCGCCGTAAAAGACACTTTACATCACACAGTTAAATTTCATTTCATGTATTGGAATTTCTCAAGAGGATTTCGAATTTTGCGAGAGAAAATTTTTGCGCGAAGATCACTTTCACCAAGCGCCAAGCCGACCCGCTCCGCAGACATTAACATCTAACAAACTCTTAATCCTCGATTGTATAAGCCTAAAAGGATGTTTCAAGGATCGGATCTTTTCCCATCCTCGATCTGTGTCGCGCGTTGATTACATCTTTTTCTCGCGATCATCGATCGTGCAGTGTTCAATGGCGTCTATGCGCGAGCGCGCGTCGCGACACGCGCATAGACGCGTGCGGTTCATTGGATTTATTACTTACAATCTAATTACACATCGAAAGTAATGTCGCAATAATGCTCCAACGTGGAGTCCACTTGTATTTTGATATGTTCGAGAGAAGAATCGCGATGTCTCTCCGTCGAGGCCTTCTCTCGCGAGGTATCGTGCATCGAACCGTCAAAATTTGAGAAAAATCCTTTGAAAAAATATTCGTAGTCGAAAATGGCTATTTTTGTCGAAAGTGCTGTTTTTGCTGATCGCTAGAGAGGGCCTCGGCGAAGCGTTAAATACTTCTTTTTCTAATAAATTTTGCGCCGCATAATCAAGCACAACTTTCGAGCGTTTTCTAAATATGGAGCATGATAATATGATTGATCGACAAGAATTGAGCATGTTTCTCGGCTAAAAGAGAGTGTGTAGTAACGGAGGGCGAACTGGATCGGGCGAATAAAATCGGATTGGTATTTGACATTTCAATCGGACATAAGAATAATTGCTTCTCGAACTAGAGGAGCGGGCGCCCGAGATTTTTTTTCACTCGCAATCCTGTTCACCCGCCCGTCGCTATACCTGGAAAGGTAATTGACGGTCGACTGATCGACCAAAAAGACTGATTCCAGTAGCTATCGATACACGCTAATTTTTGAATTCTCATCGAACACTGCCCACGTACGCGAGACGGAATCGGGTCGTCACGTACGTGGTACGGGAAAAGACTAGATTTATTTTTTTTTCCGAATTTCGAATTTTCCTTTCACGCGTGCCCGGAGCTCCTTCCATCGTCACAGAAGCACCCTTTTTCGTTTCATCAACGTATTTATCATTATCATCATCATCAACAACAACAAAAAGAACGTTCCTAGAGATACGCATCCGTTTGTAATGCGTTTTCGTGCAAAAAGGCTCTCGCGATTTCACAATTTGGATCTCGCTCTTCCACCGTTAGTCGCAATCATCGACCATTCTCGTCCTCATCTCGATAGATATTAAATCTTCACATCGTAATCATCAATGAGACATCCTACACAATGCGGAACTCGCTCGTAACCGAAAGAGATTGGTATGAATATAATTGTATGACATGCTTCCTTCTTACTCTCTCTCTCTCTCTCTCTCGCTCTCTCTTTCTCCTTCTCACTACATAGTACTCGTTTTACGATAGCTTTTTTTTATTTCCGTACTTCTTTTTCGCGCGTCGATCATTTCTAAAATTCGAAAGTGTATGTACGTAGCTCGCGACGTGCATTGGTGCTTTGAGGATCCCATAGCTTCTCTCTAATTGCAACCAGAACGCGACCGGAACGACCAGCGAGCAGAAGAACCGTTCCTCTCTCGCTTCGACGTTCCTCGTCGCGATTTCTGGTTCCTTTAGCTCGTCATCGCACCTTTCGGACACTAATCCTCCATCGAAACATCTCAAATCGCGCACACCGCTCACCGTCTCGATCGATTGACTCCGTCTGGTGTTTAATTCTGCCGCACATTAATTTGGCAATGGAAGATTTTCGAGATGTAACAATTGCACGATTAATTTCAACAATGTATTATTTTATCGAAATCGTAAGTGAAATATGTGCGATCAGGCGAGAATTTTTCTTTCAATACTACGAGTGTAACACTTTCGAGAGATCCTAATTTCGATTTAATCCTAAATGCTAAATTTTATTAATTAACAAGAGTAGATGATTAATGAGAATTAGTGCGACAGCACTAACTGAACGAAGCGCGTTCGAGACGGAGAGGGCAATCGAAATAGTTATTTCGCCGATCGACAATAAGGGACGTATCAAGAGTCGATAGCGATAACTAATAATAGTGGTAATAGTATAACTAATAGCATTAACTGATAATAACTAATAGCGTTAACTAATAACGAATATCGCCGGGTGTACGAGCGCGCTGTATCGAGATCAATGTAATATTAATTTCACTTTAGATCACATATACATTTATATATATTTTTTGTATACTTAAAGAAATATTCCGAAGTATCGAATTTGCTTGAACATATCCGAAATTTCGATACATCGAGCGATAAGAGGGAAGGATTTGTAAGAGCATCCTCCGTGCTTGCGAGTTAAGCGTTCGTACGCCCGGTATTCTCATCGACAAGGTATAATAGTAGGTAACGATAAAATTTAATAAATGCACGTGTCCTAAACTCCATGTGACAATCGTCAGCGTATTTTAAAGATTCGACATGTTATCCTGCCTCTCTCTCTCTCTCTCCCTCTCTCTTTCTCCCTCTCAGGCAAAAGAAGCCGTCGCGCGTGCGAGGAACCACATTATACGAAAGATGAATTACAAAACAAAAAAAGAGGATGTGAAGAAGGGAACTAATCACGGTCGAATTGACACAAAGAGAACTAGACATGTATCACATCGATTTACCTAATGTACCATACGCGAACGAGGACAGAACAGTTTACAACACGGACTCTAATACATACAATGCTGATAATAATATAATAATAATTATAATATTAATAATATTGTTATAATAATAACATATAATATATAACATAATATAATAATAATAATAATAATAATAGCGATGTACTAACATTTCCTAGCGACAGCGGTATAGCAGTAGGTGTAGTAATAGGAGTGATGGTAGTGTTGGCACTACGCTATTATGTAATAGTTGTGGCAGGCTAAGCCTGCGTGAGTGTATGCGTCTAAGGCATGAGAGGAAAAAAAAGGAAGATTGTAACAAAAATAAGAATGGAGTTATCGACTTAAATTTAACATGACCTAAGCGTCTCGTCGGACTGTAATTAATTTTCATAAATCAAGGACTCAATCTACGTGAATAGTAACTAAAGAACCGTAGTTTTGTATACCATTGCATGTACGTGTGTGTGTGTGTGTGTGTGTGTGTGTTTTTGTGTGTATGCGCGCGCGTGTGCGTGTACAAAATGACCTACTTTACTTCAGGATGAGTGCAGCTCGAGAGTGGGGCCGCGTTTAACTAACGTAACGGTTACGCTTAACAAAGTAATTAATTAATAATAGGCAGTAACTAATCGTAAAAATCTCTAGCTTGCTTTCATCGTTTTTAAACCAATTCTGACTAGCAAACGTAACTCGACGAGTTCGCTCGCCGAACGCCGCGTTCCCCGCCACGCTCCCTTTTCCCTTTTTACTCCCCCACCCCCCTCCCCCCAAAGTCTTTCCCTTATACCGATTTTTTTTCTCATTAAATAGGAACTCTCTCATAGCGAGACCGAAAAGTAATCGTCACATAGAGACTATAATTGCGTGGTCTTCAATAGTAATCTCGCGGTTCGGCGAACGAAAACGTTGCGAAGAGACGATTGAGGAGTACGTATAATGGGACATTGGAAGAAATAAAAATTCAATCCTCGCAACTCGTCGATTCGAACGAGAGCTTGATTTTCCCCGCGGCGACGTATCGGATACGCACGCGATAGTAAAATGAGATCGAGATTAGTCCCCGTACTCTTCGTCTTCTATAAACGAGGAAAGTGCACTGGTATACGTAAAAAAGGGGAGGAAGGGCACACAGGAAGGAACGTAAAATTTGAGTAATAATGTCTATACGCGGCGCACGCGATACACATGCGCGATACGCAAGTAAAAAGATCAAGGAAAGCGAGAGTCGAATTTGATATACCTAGCGTAAAGAAAGAACGAAGAAAAATACGTATAAATCTCGAATTAACAATAATCCATCTCCGTCTTTCTCAGTCGTGCGATACCACGCGCATAACTAAAAAGAAAAATTAACAAACATAATGAAAACCAATCTCGCGCGATCGTTAACAACAATAAAATTTCGATGCCTAATTGTCTAATAATAATAATTATTATTATTATAGCAATAATAGTAATAATAATAAAGGAAGAGAGAAGGATTTTCTCGAATTTCCATAACGCGGTATCGTGTTCCGTTTTCTACTTTCGTACCTAAATATTTATTCGCTATAAGTAACGTATAGTCAGTCACTTAATCAGTGTGTAATTTGCATGCACGCGTGTGTACGTGTGTAATTAAAAAGAAAAGGAGCCGCGTGAAGAAGGGAAAGAACAAAAAAAAGGGGGAGAATCTCGAAACGTGGCTTCTCTTCCCTTACTACCGCTTCTCGTCGATTTACTTAAGAATTATTATTTTGTAACATATTATGGCTTCGACGATCCGAACTTTAAATCGAGGCATTGCTTCTTGGATTTTTTTCTTTCTCTCTTTCTCCCTCTCCCTTTCGTTTCTCTATAAAATACGCCTCCAATTGCCTTCTGGCAATCTCGTTGTAATAATAATAATTATTAATAACTAATAGTAATCATAATAATCGTAGGTTAACCGCGGTATCGAAAGGCTGGGGCTCGCTTGACGGGCTCTCGACGTTTTCAATTTTTGATTGTTCCGTTTTTATCTCTTTCCAAGCTTGTCGCGTATCTTCGCCGATCGAGGATCGGATTTTCTCTTCGAGCATGTTCGAAACGTACGTACGAGATCCCGCCCGGCAGCCTCGCCGGGAAAGCGTGAGGGTGGGTATTTTTTTTATATGCAAAAGGAAAAACTCGACGGAACAACAACAATCGAAGCTTCATGAAAGATCCATTCGCACCGTACATTCATCTTTTTTTGCTTTTTGAAAGTTTGTCATTTTTGCTTATACAAGGATCGGCCCGGATCCTGGCCGGCGGTTTTGACACAACGAAAAGAGGCTACGTTTTGTCAGCAACGCGGATATTTCCTCGTGTACGGTCCCGCCATCCCGCCAATTTCACAGATTGCGTCTCCAGCATCACATTAAAAAAAATTTTTTTTTAATTCATCGATTCTTTTTAATTTCCCTCTTTATCTCTTCTCTGCGCGCCGAGTGAAATACGCGCTCGCGCAATCCTATGGAAAGTTTTCTTCTCTCTCCCTCCCTCTCTCTCTTCTCGAGCCTCCTCCTTTCATCTTTCTCTCTCCTTCTGTCTCCTCCTTTCTTTCTCCTCGCATTAAATAAGTACCGATTTCGCCTGTCCGAGTTGACACCCGTCTCGGCTTTGTACCCTCTTTTGACTAGAATTGAATTTCGAACGGAGGATCGCTCCCTCTCTGTCGCGATCTTCTCGGAGGCTCGAGATCGTTTCCTCCTCCCTCCCTTTTTTCTTTCTTTTTTTCTGTCAAACGATGCTGGCCGGCGGGACCGGAAGTGCGTCGGTGTGTTTGCCCAAAAGGGGACTTCGACCAAACTCAATCGATACCATTAAACCTGCACGCGCATCCTCGTCGCGCTCTTCGGCGTGAAAAGATCGTGCAAGGTGGTTTGCACGCTTTTAAAGTGTCGCCCTCGTCGCAACGAGGCTGCGCGTCGAAAATTAACGATAACTTGCGCTGTATTACTCGGTAACTAACTGTACGTAAAAGTCTGAAATCAGAAACTCAACGTTCGCTTTTTTTTTGGAGTCGAGGTCAAGTCGCGTTCCGTTCCATTATCGAAGATAATTAACCGTCAAAGGAGTCGCAAATTAGATTATTTTCAAAGAATTTTCTAAAATTTTCCAAAGCATTTCTCGAGAACATAGAAATAAATCGGTAATATTTTTATAAGAAATTCCAAAATTCTCTTTTTTTGTTAAAAATAAAAAGATTTTTCCCGATATCCCTTTTAATTTTCTCTAACGAGGAACGGAACGCGGCTGTGCCGCTGGACTCGCAACTAAGTTTATCGCGAACGGACGTGAGACAACATTGTATATGGTGAGGGGGGGGGGATGAGTGGTTGGGACGGTGGGTGAAGGGGTATGCTTTGTTTCCTGCGGGAGCGTGATGAGGTGGATTGGTTCGCCGGTGGGGACGGGTGGTGGGGTATTTTGTATTTGTGTAGAAAAACAACGTTGTATAAGTGAAATAACTCAACGTTGCACTTGAAAGACCAATAAAGTAATGGGGGTGCGGGACACCTGAACACGCGTTGCCCGAACGCGGTCGCGATCTTGTTGAGCGGGCTGAAACAATCCTGAGAGTCGAACAGGTTAATCGTCCGATGCCAGAAGAACCGGACGGGTTTCCCAAAACTTCGCCGGATTTGGCGCATTTTCCTTTTTCTTTCTTTTGTTTTTTTTCTTTTTCATGTTCACGTTAAATACTCGGCGGAAATTTCGGATCTGGAAATCTCGGCTCGCGTGTTCAGGTACCCTCCGATTCGCGTCCGAGTCCCAAAGTCCCTGCTCGTTGATCTCCGTAGTGAGTGCCTTCGCGATTTCTTTATTGGATAGATGCGGTGCGCGCGGTATGCGCGGCGCTACCGCTACGGCTCTTACTTATATACTGGAGTACGTGTAATTAATAATTATTCATGTGTGTATGCGGTATACGGTTAACTGTTAATTAAGTCATCTTGAATGATTACTGTAATTAATTAATTGTTATCAGTTAGTTAAATATGGCTCCACCGTGCAATCGTCTATCTCTCTCCTTTCTCCCGCTATCTCTTCCACTTTCCTACCTTCTTCGTCAGCTCGTTTTCTCGCGCCTACTCTCAGAGTATACAACGTACACGTTGGCTAAGCTACAGACACTTAGTACACTTATTATCATATTTATTTGTTAAATGTCGATTGAATTGTGAAAGGAGAGGTTGCGAGCGACCGGTTTGGTAAGATTGGAGAACTTTTTTTTTTGAATTTTGATTTAGGATATGATATTTTCTCTCGAAAATACGATCGAATTTTTTTGCACCGGTCGTTCAAGGTCCAAAAAATCAGAGGTCGTCCGGGGAGGGTAGAAATGTTTTAGCCAAACGGTGGATCGGGAGAGGTTTCCGGTAGGAAGTTGCGCACGAAATGAATCCGGTATACTCTCGGTCGTGCCACTACCCGATTAAACGGTAGATAGTGTACGACGAGATTCTGCAGACACTGAAAAAGACCACGTGCTTCCCGTATACTTACTTATTTAACTGTTTAACTGCGGTACACTGTGATTACTGTCCTACTATAGCACTACTAATTGTGAGTTATACTTGAGAACTGTCTGTTTACTGTAACGGAAAACCCTGACGAAGGCACCCACTCAGCGGACAATATACTAATTCATCTCACACATTCTCGTGTTCCGTATTTTTTTTCTACGCCGATATTCACAGTTATACGCTTTTGATTAATTCGCGATTGTTTCTTTACATTCGTAAGTCGTATAATTTCATCTGTCTTCTCTAACCGATTATCGATTTCTTTCCTTTTTTTTTATTTAATGCCAAATAAACGGACTCGGCCTTTCACCTCGGACACGCATGCGGGGGGTTGCTCGGATTCAGGTTAAAAGAAACACATTCTCCTGAACGGAAGTATGAAGAATATTTTGAAAAGAGTATCGCCTCACCACGGGGAGATCACGCGATATGATCGAGCCGATCGATGAATACGATCGAGCATCGTCTCGTGTTCGCATGGTCTATCCGTGACGAGACAGCGCGATGGGACCGCACGCTCGTCGTCGTCGACCGTTAATTGTGTGGATTGTTTGGGATCATGGCAGTCGCTACTTCTTCACGACTTCGATCGATCATAAGGTTTAGAGTCTCTGGATGCTCTCCGTTCACGGTGTTTCCCTCTCTCTTTCTTTCCCATCCGCTTGGTAGCCGAGATAAAAATCCACATTTACATATTCAACACTAAACATGACCTCTGGATTCCTTCTCTTGGCACAGAATGCCTTTTAAGAGATAAAAATCGAGGAGTCACATTTAATATTAAAAATATCGAGAATATGGATTATAATCAATTGAATTTTGATTGCGCCAAACGTTGCATTTAGATGTCAAATTCCCAAATCGGATTATCTCGGCTACCTCGATTGTTTCGATCTGCCAGGAACCTCGGAATTTTGCCGGTATGCCAAAAAGTTTTCGCGGTCGTTGAAGTCTCCGTATCTGTCTGCGCGTTTTCCCCGTTGACTCGCCGCCGTCATCTCTCTCGAAGTTCTCTCTCCGGGGTCAGGACGAACGCGTGTATGCGGTGTGAGGTCGAATCGACTCGCCGAACGACGGAGCCCATCGCCTTAACAACTATGGCTCTTTCATTTATATAGTGGACATTTAAACAACTTATTCCGGTTTTTAATCACGGAGGCTCGGTCAGGGTCACCGCGTGAAAACGCGAATGCCGCCGAGGCGCTCGCACTGCTAGACTGTCGGTTTTATCATATGCTGCGCACTTACGATACACACTGCCGCGAATAATATGCACATACGTCGTACGTCGCGTCGTGTGCCGTTGCCCCCAGCAAATATTGCCGCGCAATCTCATGCTGCACCGCAAAATCCTTGCGCCGGGCGCGTGCGCGCGCGCGCACACGATCGTACATGATATGTATTCGCGTGTCGTGAGATTATTTCATTAAAAAATTAAAACCCGATCAAAAACAAACCAACGGTTTTTGCTTGTAAAGCCGCACTCGAACAACGGCCCTTATGCAATTGCCGCTGCCACATTCCTCTTATGTGTTCCTCATATGGTTATTACACCTTTCGTGATTACGTCTCGTGGAACAGGGGTCTCTAGGTGGCATCCAAGGTGCCTCTCTATTCTCTCTCTCTCTCTTTCTCTCTCTCTCGACGAACAAAGGGCTTCGAACTTCATTCGCCGCTTTGTCCGTCACACTTCTCAAAATCTTTTTCTTCCTCCCTTTCGCTCGTCATCGACTTTCATTGACGAAATTCTCTGGCACCTCGCCACCTGTCCGTCGTCGGAACTCAGAGCCCGACGAAGAGGCCGCCCACACGTCACATCCGGGTACTCTCGTGTCAAATCCGGGATGTGTTTTGGGCGTGCGCACTCGCGCTTATCTCACGCGAGTACGCACGCACCGTTCATCATCGGTACTGCATCCAAACGTATGCCAAAGGCCGCGAAATTTTGCTGCGTTTACACGTACCTTACGTGTAGCACTACGAGCACAAACGCGTGTGCCGTTATATCATACCACGAATTTTGCTCTTTCTTCCCAAATTACCGTGAAAAATCGATCAATGTTTTCCAACGGCGCCCGAGAAGACGCTTCTCCGCCTGAAAAGGAGCAAGGCTTCTTACCCTCTCGGGAAAGGCCCGGATACCTTTTCCTAGGCGGATCGGCTGTTTTCTGCATGACGCGCGCAAAAATATAACGTTATTATATGGCCGAATCGTGTCTTTTCAAAAATTCCTTTTTAGGCAATTTACAAAATTAATTGGCTTTACATATCCGTAGCGTGTGTAATTAAGTGTAGACAAGTGTGCTTCAAGTGTATAAGAAGTGTATAAAATTGTGTTCTTGTACTTGTACATTGTATGGGTGAACACGCGCGCACGCACGCACGCATGCACGCGTGCTCGTGTATTGAGAACTGTTTGAGCGCGCGGGGTTGCACGCTCGTGGACCAGGGCAACTTCGCTTTAACTTGTGTATCATTGGGACGCGCGCCCCGGCGACGCGGGGCACGCGCACGTTCCTTGTGGTGTATCCTGTTTGCGTTGGTTTCTGTCACTGTTGTTATTGTACTTGTTCCTTGGCGAGAATACCAATTCTACCGCGGCCGCGTGCGCATTCGCGCAAGCGTAACCGCGGATTTTTCGTTTGATTCGTGAAGGTCGAGTCGTATTTGTAAGTGTGTATGCGCTGGGAGTATGCACCAGCGCATCCGGGCTATGGCACTTTTTAGATTATTTAAACATTTAGCAAATTTACATGAAAGAGATTAAGATTATGGATAGGGCCGATTTTGCAGGCGACGTCGCGCTGTGGATTTTCCTCATCATATATATACCTTTCTGTATATATATATTTATTTTCATCATTATTACCATTAGTGGGCCTCTTTTCGACTACTTGCTAGTCGTGTTTCCACGAGTCGGGCTACGGTCGGGCGCTTCGGGTCGTCCGTGACGCCTCGGGGGTTTTCCTCTCCGGATTCTCCCGTCGTTAGGCGCTCGTGAGCCTCCGTCTCTCCTCTTGTATCTCGTCGTTGCTCACAGCCGCTTCCTTCTCTTCCTCATCGTCGTCTTAGCGCGGCTCGCCGCGCCTCTCTCGCGACGAAGACGGACGACCCAACCGTCTCCTCAGATTTTCCACGGTCTTTCGCGCTTTATCCGCTTCCGCTTTATGACCGCGAGCTCGTCTTGCGTCGCGGCTCGCGGACGCCGTGTGTATACGTCCCGCCGTCTCCTCTTCTTCTCCTTCGTCGTCGTTAAGGCCCGAAAATCTCACGCGGGCGCGTTTGCGCCACCGGCCCCCTTACGAGTTACGGGCATATGTAAATCAATATATTTGTAAATTATTTTTTTGTGCTTTTTTTCGCGGTGTGACCCGCATTTTTTTTATTATTACTTTTTCTTTATCTTTATCCTCGCTTACTTCTCAGTTGATTACAGAACATACACTACTAGATCTATTGTTTAACGCGCTTGTGTGTGTGTTTTTTTCCCTTGCATTACCTTTCGTTTTAATTTAAAATTATGGTACACGTTCGCGGGGCACGGGCCGGCGCCTCGGGAATTCTTTCTTCGCGAAGATGTGTTCATTTAATTCGCGCGATCGGGGGAGAAGGTTGGGAAACCTTCCCCTCCGATCGTTACGCTTGTCGTTTTACCGATTGAAAAAGCAACCCTCGGCGCACGGCAGGATGCACCGGTCGAAAACAGTCGTCTGTCAATCGTTTCATGACCGCGATCATCATGAAGGATTCCGACGTGGTAGTGGTGGTGGTAGTGTTTTGTATTGTTGTCGTTATTGTTTTATTAAATTTTTTTTTTGTGATGGTGATATGGTGGTAACTAGTAAACGCTGACCTTTTCCATCCTTCTGTTTCTTATTTCGCTCTTTCGCGCTCTTTACTACCTGTTTCGTGCACCGTTCTTAATATCTCTCGACGCTCGGTTAAGGACCGTGAAAATGAAATTACGATTCACTTCGAAAATCGTTATTGGATGACTCGCGAATTCCAAGACTCGAGAATTTGCTCCGCGCTTCGGTCACGCGAGCGACACGTGCTAACAGCTTCGCCTAACTAAATTCTATTCACTCGCTCCACATTCTCAAACTCACCGATATTGACCGGCATTCCTTTACTAAACGGATTTCCAAATCTATTAATTTTGCATTCGCTCTCTTCCAGTTTTTCTCACGTCTCTTTCATTCTCAGTTTCGTGCAGCACGCTCGCATCTTTCGCACAGAAGCGCCTCACATTTTTGCCATATACTACTTATCATATGTTTCATTATTCGCGATTTTTTTTGTAATTATCCGAAAAACAATTACGCGAAAATTTTTTTGTTGCGATAAAAACTTTCTGAAAAATCGATCCCTATAGTGTTAGGCGGGCGTCGAAATGTGCGACGATTGTGTTTTAGATGTTTTCCTATATCGATAGCTGTACAATCCATCGCAATGCCGTGTGGTGTGTGTCTGTGTGTAAATGTATCAGTGTCGAGAAAAAAAAAGAATTTCCCGATCGGTGATACCCGCGAGAGACAGCGAACGCTCCCGCACGCGACCCTTCCCTCGGGTGATGGTAAAGTCCACCCTTCAGGGCGGCGGCGGGGATAGGGGGAGGCGGAAGCGATCGCCAATCATCGTGGGCACGCGCCGACAACGAACAGAAGCTCTGGTTCGATAAAAAACGATTATCGTTGGTTGCGTGAACGAGGTGTATGCACTCGTCCAGCTTTAGGTATTTACATAGAAACTAACCCTATTTCGCATTATGTACGTTCGTTTAAGTTTACCAGTAAATTCTCAGTTTATGCTTGTGATATCAAGGTGTATTTACATACTACTTAATCCGAGGAAAAAACGCCCTGTAACGCAAAAACTTTAATAACGATCAATGAATCGACCCGCGGTTGCGATCACCGGAACTCGAGGAGGTCCGCCTATTTCTCTTTTTCCCGCAAAAAATTAAGATAAATTCAAAGATTATGAATTTCCCAAATTTTCCGACTTCACGCTTGATTTCACGTAAGATCCTAATTGCGATAAGAATGTTTTCGAGAAAAGAGCGAATTTCAGTAAATTTTTTGGAAGGGAAATATGCGAACGTATCCGTCGAGTCCCGATCGCGAGACGAGTGCGATTGTTAAATGTAGCTTTGACGATGAATCCTTTAGTGATCTTTTCATCTCTCGTCCCAGATGGTCAAAAAGCCTGGCTATCCGGCGGCTTTTCGGCGCGTGTCTTTTACGTTCAACGAAGATGACGACGTTAGGTTATTTTCGTAATTGGCGAACAAATGGTCATGAAAGATGGGAAGGAGAAATATATATACGTTATAAAAGGGAAGAATTTCTTTTGTGTTAGATAATTTCTCACAGTTCGTTTCCCGGAAAAATATGATTTCCAAACGTAGCGAGAGAAAAGATTTTGCTCGTAGGTGAAATTTCACTTGATGAAATTTGGAGAGTTCTAACAGTTTTTGGGGAACAAGGTGAAGGGAGGACTTTCGGATGGAACGCGAGGATCGAAGGGGCCCGGGATGATTTTCGAAAATGAGCCGGTCAACGAAATGTCCCGTCGAGAGTCTCCGTAAAGGAAACGACAACAGTAACGCAGTCGACACTGATATGATCAAGTTCGGCATATTATATCATTCAATTCCGCATTCTGTTCAGTCCACGATTGCCAATCGACGAAACGAAAAAATCGAATCGACTTTTCAATGCTTTGGCCTTTCTTTACTTTATTACTTTTGCTTCCATCGCGTAATGTAAATCTCCGTCGGTTTTTACTTTCTTTCAGAAATTCGCATTTTCGTGATCCGAGAAAATTGTTTCCAATGAAACGTCAAACGTGATTCTCCCCGGTGTTTTTTTTTTTTTAACTACGGTCAGCGTCTCGTCTTCATCTCGTCTGGTCTCATCGAAAGATAACCCCGTCAAAAGTACGAACGATCCATAAAGCTTTAAAGTCGAAAATTCAAAGAGATGGACAGGGCGACGAAAGGTTTTTGGTCGGCTTTCGGGAGATTCGGGATTGAACGTCGTGAAAAAGGGTATTTTGAGAGGGTAATAGGGCTGGTTCTCGAGTCTCTAAAAAGTTCGCTCCACGATCAAACCTACGGACTTTTCTTCATATTCTTCCTCTCCCTCGTCATCCTCATCTTCGTATCATCTTTTTCTTTTTGTTCTTTTGTTTATTTTTGTTCATCCACCTTCTTTATTTCCTATTCGTCTTCTTCTTATTCTCCTTCATCCTAAGTATTGCGAGAACGTAACGGTATATTGCAAGTAAAAGTTCAAAACGACGCAAGAGTTTTACGCGTTTCAGATTATATTACCCGGAAATAAAAAAATATTTCGCTTATAACGATCACAGGACCTCAGATTACCTGAAGCATGCCACTCTAAAATCTCACTCTCGTCTTCGCATTCGCTCCTCCTTGATGCTCACGAAGCATTCACGTTTACTCGATCAGCCCATTCGCACGACGGCGCGCCCGCGCGCCTACGCCGATCCCAAGGTCGTTCATTTGTAAAATCATTCACGTATTCGTTCGTTCTCTCCCTCTCTCGCTCTCCCGCCCTTTCTCGCGTTCGCACATGCCACTTCTCCTCCGCTACGTTCGCGACCTGTGCTTCGTCGCATTCTCACGTCGACAATGCTTGGGATCGCGTAAAACTTTTAACGCGGGCGCGCGCTCCGCATTCGCTCGTATTTCCCTTTCGCCTAACTATCCTAGTCTCATAGACCCTATATTCATTATTTATAATATTTATATATATAATATATATAATATTTAGCATTTAGTTTTTTTTTATTTCTCTCTTCTTCTCCGCGTCGCGTGCTTTGCTCACGAAAAATGCTTGCTCTTTCACGCTTACCGCACCTTCAATTAAACGTGTAAGTGTGAATGGGTTTCGCCCGTTTTTTTTTTGTCTCTGTCATACTCTTCATACTCTGTATGTATATATAATATATATAATATAACTGTTTGTAATAACTATATTTTGTTTGTTCGCTTATGAGCTAATAGTTTTCGTGCTACCGACGAGCACAAGTTGCGCGCATTATATCTTCACCTTAAAAGTGTGCTGCTGATGAGTTTCGTAATATATATGTATTGTACATGTGTACATATGTGTTATGTTTATGTGTAATGTATTTACGTGTGTTTCTTGTGTGTATGCTCGTGTGTGTGCGTACGTATCTGTTCCGACGCGTTTACGTTCCGACGACGTTCGTTTCTCGTGCGCGAAATGTCAACGTCGCTTTGTCGTCGTCGCGCGAAAACGTTGATCGCAAGTGAGAGAACGTCCGTACGGATTGCGTCGCCGTCCGTCTGTCACACACACACGGGGAAGGGGATTTTCGGTACGTATATAATTAACAACCGTACAACGCGGACGACACGACACCACTCGCCGGTGGTGGAAACCGTTCGTCGCGACCGCGCGACGCACACGTCACGATGAGCCTGCGTACGTGGGTGTTATTGGGTGTGTGCGATTCGCTTTTTAAGCATCACGGGAACTTTTTTTTACGATTTAGGGGGCTTTAGGGGGTGGAACCTTTTTAAGCGCGGTTCGGTGGTGATAGACGTATCTATGTATAATTATATATAGTATATATTTATATATAGTTTAGGTTTGTTGAGCCTGGCCAGCACGGGACGGTCGAGGATCGCCCGTTGGACCCTCGGCACCGTCGGCATGCCGCTCGATCGGCTCTTGTACTAAAAGATCATAGTACCTCGGGACGCACCCCGGACCGTCCCGGAAACGGGACGTCCGGGATGACTTAATGTTGTTTTTTTTTTTTAAGCAGCTTCTCGTTAGTTATTATGGCACGTTTCGGAAGTCGAGGCGGTGGTACGGCAGTGGCGACGTGTCCTGAGAATCCTAACGAAATACGAGGACGAATGTTGAAAACGCCGTCGCGGATTCCGTTCGACAAGATCCTTGATTCAGGACCGGTGTAGGAACAACGATCGCGGAACCGCGCGGAAAAACGCGCGCGGGGTATCGCGAGAGACGACCGTCGCCACTGCGATCTTGACCGCCTCGCGCCGTGCAACGGTTTCGCTATACACGTACGTATTCTCACTCTCCTCCCGTCGTCTAGCGCGGCCTCATCCGGAGAGTTCGTTCAATCGAGAGCGATATCACCTCGATCAATTTCCGGTTGAGGTCCGGCCACGTGTCGGTTCTATCCGGATAGGAAGACACCGAAGTACACATTCCTTCTCACGAAGTCCGTTTTTTGTTTGACGTTTTCTTACTGCTGAGATAATGAGTGAAATTCTGGCGACCGCACTTGGACGCAGGGGCGAATTACGTCAGCGACGACGATGAGACGTTACGTTACGTCACGTCGACCGCAACGAGCGTAATCGCTCTTACGCGTTCTCGGAGTTACCGATCATCTCGTCGGCTTTTCTCTTGACGCCACGGTCTTCAGGCTGCTGCTGATGATGACCGATGGAAGACGGGCCCTGCTGCTGCTGCTGCTGCTGTTGATCGTGCAACGGCGTCGAGCGCTCCGATTGTGACTGCTGTTGGTTCATGCGCTCGTTCTGCTGCAGGGTCGTCTGATCTGGCGTGACCGGCGTCCAAGGGGTCCACTCGTCTCAGTAGTAACTGAATTTTCATGGTTGCTGATTGCTCTGCTGATTGACGACGTGCTGAGCCAGAGTGAAACTCAAGGCGCGCGGGTCGCCGCCGTGAAGCCTGAGGGCCTGCTCTAATCGCTGCTCTTGTAGCCGTAGCGCTTCTCCTGAAAGGTGCCGAGTGTCGATGTCCCGTTAGAAATTTTCATCGCAAACTCAAAAGAAGCTCCGAGCTTAGACGTGGGCGCTACAATGACATGTCGCCAGTTTTCCATATTACTTACCGAGATCCGGCGTTAGGGTATCTTGTTGGGACATTTGTTGATTCGTATGGTGTCCCGGCATGCCGGAGGTGCTGCCTCCGTTGTGCTGTCCCAAATGATGTCTCACGTCGCCGCCCACCGCGGAACTTGCCGCGGCTGCCGCCGCTTGAGATACCTGCGCGCAAAGATACGAAAAAAAGTTGAAAAGTGGAAAAGAATTGAGAATGTCAGACTTGTCTTTTAATTTCGAATTGATTCTTCATCGTGAAAAAAATACAATTTATATGTTATATATTCTTTCAATCTTTATATTTTTATAACATACCTCCCGTTTTTATTTTATTTTTACAAATAAAATAAATATAATATATATTACTCAAAATGATATATAAAATGATAATTGTGAATGTACTGACGCGTGTGTGTTTTTCAACTATGTGTGTGACTAACAGTCTAGATGAGAAATTAAATATTTTTTCTTACCGCGAGTCGCAGGGCAGCTTCAGCTTGAGAACGGAGCAGAGCTTCCGCCTGATGCATCCTCAGAGCCTGCTCCGGTCCGCTCGCTTGCACTCCCTGCTGTTGGGGTCCCGTCGATCCTTGAGTACTACCGCTCATGTCACCGTTATTGCCCATTCTCATAGCCGCCGCAAGCGACGCCATGTCGACCGGCGAAAGATTAGGCGACACGGAATTTTGCAATCCTAACAGAAATATCGCTTTCACATCTCGCTTATTGTCGAAAGTAATTTAAAGTTTGCCTATAAAGAATATACCACGCTTTTCGAGTCCTGTCTTAAATTAATGATAAATCGCGAGATATATTTTAACATCTCTATTTGCAATCTTAAATTTTAAACGGTTTCATACGGTGTGTTTCAGACTCTTGGACTACTGCGATCTGCGGAACACGTGTCAAGGAGGGTTGCTCGCAAACGCTCGTCCCGCGTTAACTTTGATCGTGGGAAGAGAGAGAAAGGGAGCGAGAGAGGAGAGGGATGGCGGTAAGGAATTCCGATATTTGTTTTTCCTATCGCCGTTTCTTCGGCAAGTTTCTCGACGAGTTACGACTCGCATGCAGCGCGCCGCGAAAGAAACTACTGCGCGCGCGATAAATTTTACTAAATTAACTTGCGGTAATATCACACATAGTATCGATAGTGCATCGCGTTTCTGCAATGTAGGAACGTCGTTTCTCTCGGCGACAAATACGAAGTCAAATATGTTGAACGTATAACTTGTAATCGCTCGCTCGAGTTCCCGTCGTCGAAGACACGAGAAAAGCGGGCAACGCGAATGCAACGTCGTGAGCGGAGAAGCAACATTGTAAATCAAGTTTTATCGGTAATAATTGGAACGAAGCTATCGGCTTTCCCCTCTCGCGTGCAATTTCGCGTTGATAAGTGATAACGCAGTCGTCGCAGTCCACGGAGATCCGCGCGTCGTCGCACGCCTGATCGATCCGCTAGATCGGCACGGCTAGTTCTCGTTAAACACGATTTTATATATATATATTATTCTTGTCATTTATTTATTCTCTCTTACCCGCTGACACCGCGGCCATGACAGCCATGCGTTGTTGCTGCGACTGCATCTCGTCGTGATATTGCTGCGCCGAACCCGGTTGACTTCCCGTTCGCAGTATCTCGCTGAGCTTGTTGCCGCTCGGCCCCGGCGACGCCATATTGTTGTTGTTGTTATTGTTGTTATTGTTCAGTAGACCGGTGCCTGCGCAAAAATCTGCTCTCGTCAGTATGTACAGGTCGACGGACGGGCGGGGGTTTTCACGCACATTCTTTTTACTAGTTTCTAACTAGGTAGCATATGTCATTCCGCGTCGGTATATATATATATATAAATCGGCACGCTAAAGCGTTAAAAAAGGCGACATCCCGAAGTGGAAGCCGCCCCCATAAGAGCAGACTGTAGTGTGCGCCGTTCACATATGAGAGAATTATTACTCAGACCAGAAATTCGTAAATATTTTATTTCGACTCAAGCATATATTCATATATATTCTAGCTTACGTGTACTACAATAAGTTTCACTAATGGTACTTCACAACAGAGTTATGTCATTAACGAAATCAGAGAAAAAAAGGTGAATAACGGCGAGGTTACAAACTGTGCTCGGGCAAATGCGACAATATTATATCTATTATATCTAGATACTTGGTGGGCGTTCGTTTGTAAGTAGTAGACGTAGAACAAGTATCGTAGCGTACCAGGTTCACTACCGGCCGACGAAAGTCTTCCGTTGCCGCTACTACTGTCTGAATGGGCCGACGGCGACGGGCACATTGGTGGTTGTTGCAAATTTTGCGGTCCTCCGGATTGACTTCCTCCCAACACGCCCAAACCCGCTCCTGTACAGCGTAAGAATGTTACGTTAGAGCACTGCTCGACTATCGGCGTCGTGCAATGTCGTACTTTCTAAAAAATGCGACGGTATCGACGCCATTCGATATCTTAATATTAGAGAAAACGTAAAACGTCTGTCTTGTTATACCTAAACTCGAACTCGCGAGAATCTCTCTCTCCCGCCTTTCGGCGGCCGCGCGGCTCAGCACGTACTGCGCCGCGAACTGATGCTTCGGGTCCATCCTCATGTGCTCCATGTGGCTCAGGAGACCTTAACATCAGAGGAAAACGAACGTGGTCACAGTATAGAAAGATGATCGTATGGTCGCGCGTAATAATACGGACGATGAGTGTGTCACTTGTTATGATGAAAACGAGTACGTTATATACTCCACAGAACGAAAATCATAAGTTTTGTACAGCACAGAATGAAACTGAACTGTGTTTTACTTTCAACTGCGTTTACTCCGAACTCCGAGCTACCGGCCGATTCGCGATTTACGTGGGCTAAATACTTACCGCTCTCGTGAGTGAAGACGGCTTGGCACACCGAGCACGGCCACATCCTGAGGCTCGTGCTAAGTTGACTGGTCTCAGGATGGCAGGCCAGATGCTTCCTAAGGCTACCCTCGTTGACGTAGTGCTTCCCGCACACTGGGCACGGGTGGTTGGCGGTCCGTCGCTTCGCTAGGTAAACCCCGGCAACGGAGGTTGTGCAGTCAGCGGAGGGAACAATAGGGCGACACAATTTCAAGGTCAATGCCAAGCAGGATAAAGCGTCCCAAGGAACGAAAGCCGCCTCCTCCTCACCCCAACTCCTCCACCATCCCTCATGTTTTCTCACATCTCTCTCTCTCTCTCTCTCTCTTTCTCCTCTCGCTCTTATTTCTCACGCACTCGCGTGCACGCGCGCGCGTACGTACGCACAGATTCCGGTCGACCTCGAAGGCGAAGGGAGACCTTACGGATACGCGGATAGCCAAGGACCAGGAGAGAGCACTGACCTCGGGCAGAGTACTCGTTGGCCGGCGCCGTCGCCACCGCGCTACTTAACTCCCTTTCACGAGCAAGGTCGCTGGCCCAAAAAGCCAGGATGCACACAGACGTACTCGCGCGCGTTGCACGTACGCGAACGTACAGAGAAAAGAAAGATTAAAATTTTTCAAAAAGATCATATATATATACATATATCGAAAAAACGCCCGCTATTTATTACGAGTCGAGTAGTAAAACGATGAAAAGATATCATTCGTCTTGTCACTCTTAGTCGATTTTTTAAAATCCGATCTAACAATAAATGCTTGCGTTTTAAACAACGATAATGTTGCATGCTCAACGTGTATTCGCAATACAGTATGATCCGTTAGCATTCACATTTGAAATGCCGGCCATGTCGATCACTGTGACAGACCACCGTGTCGACACTCACAATCAAGAATAAAACGCCGATTCCTCGCTTTAAAGTTGAACGAAGAAGCAGAGTAGGTTGACTTTTGTTCTCTGTACGTCCGCCAGTCTGCATACGTAGTCGCGAACGCATGTGTCAAGGCACGCATAGAGGTCGAACGAGACACCCTCGAAGCATCGTGTATCTGTATTAGCGAGTATAGTACCCAAGTATTAGTCGGCAAGTGTGCCAAATGCTACACGCCTTTCCCGCCCAGGCGAAAACAGTACCAAGAAGTGAACAAGGACAATGTGTGCGTATCGCCCGCGCCAAAGCAAGTTTTTGGGATGGATGCGAAACGTAACTTAAAGGCTAAAGAACGAACCACCCTTCGTGTCTCGACGAGCGGTTGCTCCACCTCTCTCTTAATTCTTACTCACGATTAACGTCGCCGCTCTCGTGTCTATGTCGGTCTCTCACTTTCTCTATCTCAGAGCCCTTAAGGGACTCCTCGCGACATTCTAATAGTTAAGGATTCTGGCGAAGAATTAAATGCGGTTAGAGCGAAGACAGAGTCAGGTCTTTCGCCCGGAAAATTAAATCGCGCGAGTGCGAGCAAGATTTGGCGTTAAGTTAGTTGATTAGTCGGTAAGGAACGACACGGTCAAGGTTTCGTTCTCAAGCTCGCTTCATGCAACGATGCACTCCGCTTACGAGACTCCGCGGCCGGATTCCAGTTAATCGATCGGTTATGGTTAATGAAGATTAGTAGGTGCGCGAACGGCGAGAAATAGTAAAAAGCGAACGCGCGGGGAAAGGAGAGAGACATAGACGACCGGCCGAGAGGGCGGTAGATACGCGATTTCTCAATACTTACTGGCAACTCCGGAGGCGTTCGGGTCCTTATGGGTGTGCTTCATGTGCTCCATCAACGCCTCGCCGCCGAGGAAGAGCTTGTGGCATACTGGACAGCTGGTTGCGTTCGGGCCGCCGATCAGGGCGGCGTGTTGCTGGAACACAACACGCTGTTGCAACTCCTTTTTTGGGGGCCCGGAAGAGGAAGTACCGGAAGCAGGCACACGCGGCGCACCGGTAGTAGAGAGCCGACCCAGAGAATACCACCACAGAGTTGCGAACCAGAAGCGCAGGACAGGCAGGGCACAGAACAGAACGATTGACCAGTGAGAGTTAAGGCACCAATAACCGCCGCCACCACAGACTACTCCTTTGCACAGGGAATTCATGTCGAGTGTGTCTGGTAGGAACTTTGTGGTATCGCGCCCTGGCTGGGTTTCCAGTCGGTCAAGTACGATCGAAAAGAATCGAAATAACGAAAAGAAAAAAAAAACGAAATTTTCTCTTCCGAGGCATTTTCTTTCAATAATGATCCATTTACTGCCGCAATTTATTCACTGCTTATCGAACGAAAAACACTTAATGTATTTTTATTTTGCTTTTGAAATATCTTTGTAATGTGTTGCGAATATGTAATTAAAGTGAATCAATTTTTAATATTGCTTAAAAAAAAATTATATCGTACGTTTGGCAAATGGCTAGATTGCGGCAAGTGATTCGTCTCTCGGCGTACTTGAAAAGATCATAGCTAGCTCTTGGAACATTACGGGATATAGGAGTAAGGCGTAAATTTCGATATTATTGGAAATACGATCGTAATCTCCAACGTATCGCTGTTGTGAGGAATACTGTGCCCATGTACACTTTTCTCAAAATACATTCGTTACTGATTCTGTGATTTTTTAAATCTCGTTATACTTTGTGATATGCAAAAATAGAGATGTAGACAGAATCTTGACCGAACATAAAAACATTATCATTAAGCCAGATCAGAGCACTCGGTTCGGGTGTAGGGACCGAGGAGCATGAGGGAAGTACGATGATTGGGAAACTTGAAGCGAAGCCTAGACAGACAAATATGTGGAAGCGTGGGGTCCGAGAGAACGATCGGAGTGGATTAATCCTTAACCGCGATTAGGGATTTCATCGGCTAATGTGTGCGCTACCGGCATCGGTCTCGTCTCGCGTATTGCATGTACGGAACCCAAAGGCCGATGCCAGACGTTGCGTTGCGAAAACAAAGCGAGCACTTTCATCGACCTTGGACCTCCGATCGACCCCGTGCGACCTCACCCATGAACGGGAATGCGAAGCATGGAATGACTAGCTTGTACCATACATCAGTTTTAACTACCATGATCGCTGCTAGCACATCTTCGGCTCGTATCTGCATTCCTTTTGTTTTTTTTCTTTTTCTCTGCTTTGCACGTGTTAACATTAAATGAGATCTATCGCGTGGTTTACCGAATTTGCTGTGCTACCAACGGCCATATTAAAATCAAGATTTAAATGAAATTATAAATGAAATTCGACGTCCTCTCGTGCCAGATAGAATGACTTTTTTTTCTCCCCTTCATTCTCTGGCTTGTCACGCGGTAAGGAACCGAATGCATTATCTTGATGTCTTTTTTTTTTGTCTTCTCTGCTGCGTCCCCCCTTTTTATTCATCTTTTTTCTTTTTTTTTCTCTTTTTCCGAACACACGAAGGTTGCTTGCACGCATACAAGGAGGTAGGTGTACACGCGCTCGAGGAAAAACATGGCGGCCGTACCTTGCTCGAAAGAGTGGCTTAAAACGGCAGTAGGAGAGGAAGAAAAAGAAAAAGGCGCGAAAGAAGGAGAAGGTTGTGAACGGGCAGGAACGGGCTAAAACGAGACCGGACGGCAATGACCCCAAAGAGTTTCGGGGTCCCCCGTTCCTCTCTTCCTTCCTGTTCTCGCTTCTCCGATTCGCGATTCTTCGTCTTCTTCCTTTCCCCATACTTTTTCGCCTCCCCCCCCGCCCCTCGCTCCCTTCCACATACTTCGCCCTAGACCCTTTCTCTGTCGATCGTCTTCCTTTTTATTCCGGACCTGGGACAATCGCGAACGCGTTGAGGCAATACGGACACGCGATGCGAGAAAAGGCTAAAACGAGTTCTGACGTGACAATGACCTCGGAATTTTTTAGACACATCGCCGCCTTTTTCTTACGCGACCTCTTCTCTATTATTGTCACGATTCTTCATTTTTCGCATCTTAAACACGGATTTATTTTTGCGCCTTTACAGACCTCTTCTTACATCAGAGAGGGAGAGAGATGTATCTTCTTTATAAGTACATACACGGTCATCTAAAGCCTCTTCGTACTTCCTCCTTTCCTCGACATTTTTAACGATGTGCCAGATGCCGGCGCAATCCTGATTTTCTGCCGGCTCTTCCCGCTGATAAACAAGCGAGACAGCATACCACGAGGGCTAGAGGGGAGGGTGGGGGATACCAAATCGGACGATAATCGCCTTGTCGCATCCATTTCGGTTTCCTCCTTCCGGTTTTCCTCTCCCGGCTCTCCGTTTCATCGTTCCGCGTACACGCGTGTTCTCGCGCGTGTTTCTCCTTCTCGTTTGGCTCGGCTCCACTCTTGTCCCGCGATAAACTCGAGAGTGGGTGGCCGACCGCCGGCATACTTATGCCTTCTATCTCCTTTTTTATCCCGAACCTGGGGCAGCCGCGAGCGCGTTGAGAAGACGGCGACGAGGACGGCGTCGTCGCTGGCCGTGCCGCCGCCGCGCCGCCGCCACCGCCGCCGCCGCTGCATGTAAGTTATTCTCGGAGGGAGGCTGCGGTCCCTAGGTTCGACGCCCCGACCTGGCCCAACTGGAAAAAACCGGTTTCTTCGTCGCGCTCTTCCTTTTTTGCTTGCATCCTCGCTTTTTGCGCCGCGAGTGCCTCGACTTCTCTGACGCTCTTTCCCTTCTTCTCCATCCCGTTCGCCACGGTCGCTCCCCTTCTCTTTCTCTTTCCCTATCTTTCTCGCTCTCCTTTCTCTCTCTTTTTTCTTTCTCTTTCTCTCGCTCTCCGTTCGTTCCTCCAGCTTATTCTCTCCGACTCGACCGAGAGAGTGGACGCGGCGTGGGCGAATCCCCGAGGGACTTTATGATCCGCCGTGACCAGATTCATCTCTCTCGCGAGGCTATACGCGCGCTGTTCGTTGTACGCCATTCTTGCTACCATTCCCAATTCCATACTTCCTGGTCCCACTAACATAAGAGGCTCTACATATATCTGCCAGAGACGCCGGTTTTCTGCGCTGCACCGGGATCTTCGCCTCGGTAGAAATATAGAGATTCCGCCGCGATTGGTTCTGCGTGCACTCTTTGTTTCTACTTCGAAACATTTCGATTATATCGAAGGCGAGGTGAATATGGAAGAGAGAGAAATCTTCAATTTGTTTATTTTCGTCGAGGATTGGAAGCAAGTAAATGCATCGGTATCACTCATAAATTCGCAAATGATCGTAATTCATAATGATTCGTAAATAATATTTTCATTGGCTAAATAAATTTTCAGCGGCGCTAATCAATATCGGAGATGATCGATAATTGCTGAATAATACGAGGGAGTACAACGGCCGGCAAAGTGATGTCTATACGTCCGATATTTTTAACGTCGCGCTGTAAATAATTATATCGACGTTCGATTTAGCCGCGATTAAGTATTTCATGGTTCTTCCGATTAAGTGATGGCAATTATAAATTTTATCGGATCCTTTGTTTGTCGGGCGCTGATCACATTATTGGTCGACCGCTCGGCCGACGCGATCACGCTTACTCCCTCCGGATTTTTTCGCACCCTATCGCCGATTGGTTCCTCGATTTTTCCGGCGATCCCAGTCGTAGATTATCCGTTCTTCGAGGCCTGACGCGGGCCCGGGTCAGGGAGTGGCGTAAAAAGGAAGTGGGTGTGAGCACACGCGTAGCGGTGCGTGACGTTGGCCGCGATGTGGCCATTTTGTGTTCATAGAGACGGGACCATCTTTGATCGAGGCCCGAGATCTCGTTAGTAGAGCGACTCTATTAGAACAAATCAAGACGGGAGATTTTTTTCAGGCCCATACGCAATCAATACGATATAATCCCCGATTTGCGACATTCTAACGTACAGAATGCTTTACACTCAACAATAACCCATATAATATTTTAATAACGTATTCTGGAGATTGCAATTGAAAACTTAATATGAAAATTCGAGTTATAAATGATTAAAGCCGGTCAAAATCGTGCAAAGTTTACGCGTTTAAAAGCTCATATTATATGCTTACACGCAATATTATTATTTTTAATATGTTACACACTTTTATTGCGTTCAGTTGATTTTTCAGCTTAAACTTGTATGATTTTATTTCAAGAAAAAATTAGTTGCTACATTTTCTGCGATAATTTTAATTTATTTTTTTGACGTTTAAAAATTATAGCTCATGATTTATCGAAATCGCAGAATTTCATTTCCCTAGAAACGTAACTGCTTTTGGTAAAAAAATAATAGTAATAATAAATCAATTTATATAAGTACTTTTTTGATCAAAATTTTATTCTTCAAAATATTAAATTTAATAATAGTTTATAATAGTACGATAACAGCCTATTGTAATTATAATTAGAAATTTTATCAAAAATTATTGAAATTAATTAGAAATCGAGGACCAGGAAATTCGGCGCGTGTATTTGCATACATGATATTGTGTTAAATATTTAGGCGGCGACGGTGTTTGGTTGGCACACGACGCTAGTTCCGGTTGCGTACGGCGTGTTGTATACAGTCTTGTCATTCGCGCGTTGAGACTTGAATCGATGGGCAATGACTCGGCTACTCCGTATTACGTTACGTTATTCTCTCTTGAGATGCGAGCGTGACAAGTACTAGGAGAAAACGCGATAATTCCCTATTATTTAATAATTATTCCTAATATTTAACGATTAACTCTAATATTTAACGATTATCAATTCGCGTAGTTAACTGATTCTCATAATTAACGGCATAAGAAGGCGACGGAGGATATTTTTCGGATATTTATTTTCGGATACAGATATTTCGCACAATCCTTTCAGAGTAGGAATCGAAATGGAAATTATAAATTTAATTATTGTCTTTTAATATTTAGACAAATTATATGTCGTCGAATCCGTGCTCTAACTCAGATATACATATTTCATATTGCAGTTGAAGTTTTTCGTCTATTATTTTTGGATCGCGAGCGCGAAGTAATGCACGAAGCCGAGCGATTCAATATGAAGTGATATGCCGTTTATTAATAATTAATTTGCAAGAAATAAGATATATGTATATTCGGCGTAAATGTATTTCGCAGTGAGATAATCAGTTCGGCATGTGGCTTACGGCGCTCCTCTTTTTTACAATTAGCAACGTATACTTACAGTATACGCGACCGCGCGACTTTGTTTACGTTCGCGAGCCGGCAGTTAACGGCGCGAGTCCGCGCGTTCGGCGTGTATTATTTCTCGAGACGCCATCGAGACAGGTACTAGGAGCAAACGTGATCATTCCTTATGAATAGTTATCAGTCTTAATCGTGTCGTATCGTACGATGTAAAGTTGTTAGCGTTAGATTTTTCCATCGTTAATAAGTACGAACGTTATATCGATTGAAAGAATAAATCAAATCAAGTCAAGCAGTATCGCGACGCGTTTAATTAGTCGCAGTTAACCTGCATTTTAATATTTTCCAGTGGCGTAGCACGTAATAACGCGCTTCAGCGCGTCCATATGATAATCTTTATTAAAATCTTGCTGCGTTAAAAGGTTCATCCATTGCACTAATTGACGAAAATATCGAGCGAATCGTAGATTTGCACGATGACGCTGCTTCTATATTATTTTTTTTTCGTAACAATGTGACGAAAAATAATCTACGGGAGTGTCGTGTAAATTATTGCGCGCGATCGTCATATCGCGGTGATTAGTGCGCGCGCGATCATAATTAGCTGTGTTTTCGCGAATGTATAGTATGAGTGCCATAAGAAATCTGAGAGGAGGCCCGGGAAAGCATCCGGCGACGGCGCACCGACCTTGGGATAAGATTATTCTTTTATACTTGAAATGATGATTTTCATAATTATATACATTTTATGTGCGCAACAATTATTTCTTGAAATATTAATTGCTTTAAGCATTGCTGTAATTTGAATATATTTTTATCGCTGCGCATAGTATCAGTGAGTGGCAAACTATGTATATTTCAAATGGATTTGAAGTAATGGATTTATGAAACTTTATATTGGATATATGTATGTAGATACATGTTCGTCTCAAATTTAAGATTACAAATAAATGCAACATCTCCTTAGGAATCTTAAAATGGACGAAAAAAGACAGATTAGTGTAATATTTAATTGAACTTTATGCAATTATTTGTCGATCAAATATACAAATATACGAAGCTCGTTGTATCAATTATCTATTGGCATATCGATATCTCATTACTGAAATACTATGCCTCAAGTTTATCTTAATTTTTCACAGTCTATCTATTCATATATGCATTGCCATTTTGTAATATCATTTTCAATATCACAACGTAATTATGGAGCGCGTGAACTTTACGAAATACTATCGGCCAATTTTGATCACTTATAACTCGCAAATTATTTTCGCGTTAAGATTCTTAATTGTGGTTAACCTTCAGAATACGTTATTAATGTGTTGTACGAGATATAACACCTCTGATAAAATTAGATTCTTACTTCGTTCAGGCATTGCTGTCTACTTCACTCAAATTCCGCGATTTTTTTTTTTAACGGTTTTAATGAATTGCTAGTTATTTACAATTTAAAAGTGCAGTTTCTAAATGCGGCCAATATAAATCGACAGTATGCGGGCTCCTTTCTTTCCCTTGGGCGGCGATAAAATCCGAAGGCCGTTTTGCGCTCGGTGCGCAATTCTTTTCTCCCGCCCTCCCGTCGTTCCTTCTTTTCCTTTTTTTTTCTTCGCCGCCGCCGTCTTTCCTTGGCTTTTTTAGCAGTGACGAGGCCGCGAGACTCGCCGGCAGACAACCTTCGGCACGATACTTCGGCTGTACGTTCGGCTCCAGCGCGGCTCGCGGAATCCGCTAAGAGATATTCACCGGCTTGCTCATCGCCTCCTTCTCTCTCGTCCGAAAGAAAGAGCATCGCTCTCCTTCGCTTCGGCCCGCTAGCTCGCTCGCTCGCTCGCGCGAACGTTATTTTCTCGAGACGAGAACGCTTTGTCTCCCGATAAGGAAGGCACCAGAAATTCTTGATTCCTTTTCTCCGTTCGCGTCTGACTCATAGCTGCTTTCGGAGCTTTCGGTCGAACGATGAGAAGAACACAAACAACGCAAAAGTCCAAAAGATGTATAAAAGACATCGAAAGTATCTCTGAGAGAGCTCCTGAATTTTTGTTTTGCTCAAGAATAATTTTCTCGTGATAATGTAATCATGTTCAAAGATATTAAATAAGTTATATGATTCGTGATATAATTTCACTTCTGGGCGCGAAAAAAATATATGAAAGGCGTATGCGATCGATAAGAATTAATATGCGTCGCTAGTCACCCCGCGACTCGTTCTTCATCGCCACCCCGTGTTATTAATCCACTTCCAAGAATCGCGCGCTGATAATTCGCGCGTAACACACGTACGTGAAAATCAGTCGCTGACGAAGGCGACTTTAGGGGTGAGAATGAGGGAGAAAAAAAGCGAATCTACCTAACGCCACGAGGGTTGACGAGGGAGCACCCTCCGTGTTGTGCCAATAGGAGGACGCGAATCGACCCCGAAACGCGTTCGACTAGACGAGCGGAAAAAAAAGGAGCGCGTAGGGGCGTCGATACAATGGGGGTACAAATCCTACCCTATCGGAAACGCCACGGGAATGATTTCATTAGTGTCCGCGCTGGTGATCGAACATGGAGAGAAAAAAAAATAGAGACGGAAAGAGTCACGGAGGCGGGGTCGAAAAAATTAATGCCTCGGGGTGAGAGAGAAAGGTAAACTTGAAGCGCGCTATCGGAAAGTGGAACTCGCGAAAATGAAAATTACACGAAGCTCGAAGTAAAGTAATCATAAGAATAATCGAAATTGATGTAAAAACCGTGATAAATATAAATCGAGATATTATTCTAAGAGTTATAGATAATTATATATTTCTTCGTTCTACGGTTGCGAAAGAGAAACCGAAATAAATGCGAAAGTTGCTGCGATGAAAAGGATTAGACGAAAAAAAAACGCGAGACGCTACAAGATCTCGTAAGAGCTGAACCGAGGGGTTATACCGCGAAAGACCGTCCCACTTTTCTATTTTAATGCCGCAAAAGAGACAAAGAGTGAAAAGTCCTTCTGGAGATTCGCCAGCCGGTGATGTTTACTGACGAAAACGAGAGGGAGAGAGAAAGAGGCCTGGGTACTGGGAATCCGAGAGGGGAGAGGTTTTCGGTGAGGAGCGTGGTGCGAACCTGGCTTAATTAGAAGAGCGTCCCGAAAATTAAGAAGCAGCAATTAGCCGCGATCGACAGGTGAAAGGCGCGTTTGTGTTGCGCTCTTCGGTGATACATCATCGTACATCTCCATGACTGTTGCTATTACGACTGTGTGCGACGTGAGACATTAATGAATTGCACACTCATGATCATCGTGACGTAGGATTAAGAAAAAAAAAGGAACAAGAGCCGGATTATAATCGTTTTCACAGTCTTCGCGTCGCGAGAGATCAATCAGGCGGCGATACTGTGTCTGCATTCTGCAATATACAATTTCACGTGACGCATCGTTAATTAAATAGGATAACGTGTATCAGACGTGCATGAAAAATGCGAAGAGCGCCGTACACAATTTCGCGCCATAACGCTATCATAATTTCGCGCATTTCGAGAAAACTGCGTAAACTGTGGCGAGGTATGTGCGTATATATGTGTGTACATGCGTGCGTGTTTCCGCGCGAATGGATCATTATAATGAAAATCGGAGATCACAATTTTCCCAGGTGCGATGAGTGATGCATGTAAACGCGCCGCGAAACGAGTTGAAATTACAGCCGAAAGGAATTCCCATAGGCTTTACCATATATTGACCCGATCGTTTTACCTTTAATCGTTGCCATGGGTACTTCGAACACTGCGACAAAGAGACCAGCATGAAATGGAGATCAATTTGAATTAATGTGATACCATTAAATCGTCAGTCATAGGTTTAGATTTTCAGGAGTGTCCATATTTTCACGAGTGTTTCCCGATCGTGTGTGCACGCTCTCGCGGAAGAAATTAAAAAAACACCGCGTAAATACCGCGAGCACGGTAATTAATTAGCGCTCCGTGTTGGCGAAAATACGGCACGATAAGCGGGTAACACCACCTCCATCCCACGCGCAAACAGATTTACATTTATCGCAGGCGATCAATCCGTACGCGGCCAACGGGAATCGCGCGTGTAAAAAAAAAAAAAAAAAAATTGTAGCGTTAACAACGTGATACAACCACCGCGCGGTTTTTAGTACAGCAAAAGGGAGAGGGATAAATCTCCGTGGCGAGAGAAAATAAATCTAATGGCTAACGAGTTTTTACCGAGCCCGCGCGCCGGGGCAATTAAGAAGAGGGGTGGAGGAGGGTCCGAAGGACGGAGGGATGACAGGAAGGCCCCGGAGGTGAGTCGGAAGAAGGTCGGAAAGATACGCGAGGAAGGTCCGCGAGGCGGTAGAAAAGGGGTGGTTGTATCGTGTTGCACGACATTCAACCCTTGTACCGTTAAACTACGGATAAATACGGAAGGTTGTGCGCCACGTGAAAGTGGCCAAGAGCCACGAGAAGGAGAAAGAAAGGGCGTGGAGATCAGGGCTGGCCAAATTCGCGAGACTCTTGGCAAAACGTTCATAATTTTGCATTCTCATTTCCGGTCAAATTCGCATCCCGGAGATCGATCGGTTCTCGTCCGAAGTAAAAGTCTCACGGCAAAGATAAAAGGGAGAGAAAGCTCGCGCGGGAATGTATTACGAGGTCGGGAGATTTTATACCTTGACCACACAAGCGCGAGAAGAAATTTCGACGTGGAGACGAACTCTCTCTCTCTCTCTCTCTTTCTCTCGTGGTTCGGCGACGCGAAATTTAGGAGTGTGGGCGTATTAACCAGAGACATATCGCGACAGTGTATCGTTGCGATGATCCGCCCCTGTTCCGAGCCGAGCGGGAAGAGGGTAACAGTTAATAGGATACACCGAGAGGAGAGAAGAAGGACGAGAGGAGGTAGAGAAAGGGGGAGGAGGGGGAGGTGTGTGGGTACCATAGACGAGTTTCTATGCCCGGGCTACCGATCGTTCTCTATAATACATTTACGCTCCGGCCTATTATAATATTGTACTCCGGGTGTATTGTCTTTCTTAGCGGGATAATGTTTCGCCGACACGCCAGGCCTCGACCTGGAGCGTAACTCTTTCATTTCCCCTCACTCTCCACCGTATTTCCGTGAGCCGTTCCTCTTTCTTCGTTGTCTTTCGCTTTCTCTGCGTCTCGAGCTATCTCGCGTTGCTTTTCCTCTCTCACTCCTGTTTCTTTTGCTGTTTTTTTTTTTTTTAACAACGATCCATTAGCTATCGGCGGGGGTAGCAGCGCTCGGCGCGAGGGAGAGACGAGCGGCTAGGCGGTCTGAAATAGCGAAAACAATTTCAAGAAATCTGCCCCGGCGAAAATTCGATTAGCCGCGGAAGATGGGCTCGAGCTCTCCATTTGTTTCGTTTCGTTTTATTTCCAGCGGGCGTATACTCTGTTTCTGTCGCGCGCCCGCGCGCTTGCACCGGCGGCTTTTAATTACTTCGCCGCTGCGCGCTCGCCGTAAGATCCTCTCTTCCCGTTCTTCTGCGCCTCTTCTCCATTTCTTCTCGTTGCTTCCCGTGGGTTTTTCTTCCTTCGTTTAACGCGAGCTACGTGCATCCTGATGTTTTTGCCGATAAGCCTGGACAACGCCGCCGTTCTCGCGGCATCGCAGCTTGATACGTTGCTGCATATTTCGTATTAGTATTTAATCTGACGCATTGATCTCGCGCGCGCATAAGCCAGCTATTCAGGAATAGTTTCGCACAGGGCGAGCCCTACACCATGAGGAAAACTCATCAAGGCCGTTATACATAAAAAACGAAGGATCAAATAACTCGAGTGCAAAAAATGTATCTCATTAGTGTGAGGATTATCGCACGGTGCGATAAAAAAAAAACCAGTGGCAGTAATGGGGTCGTCATTATTTGCGTCAGTTCATTCTTTCGTAACTGCGCATTTTTAGGAGGAAAAAAAAATTGGTATAGGCTTGTAGAGGCGGGGGCCGTCGACATGATTTCACGGGTGATTTATCGGGGTCGTGCGGGGGACGGTAACAGGATAATCTGAAGGCTTTAGGCCGTGGATTAGGTTTCAATTAGAGGAGCCGAGCGTTAAAAGAACGATATTTATTGCCGGGGCGTCCGACGTGTGAACGGATTAAGCTCGCGTAAGCCTGGATGCGCCGCACCTGATTCCGCGACTCGCGAAAATCGATCTCGAAAGATGTGACGATCTACATTTTGCATGTGCGATCACCTAATATTTAATTCCCGGCTTTTACAGTGTGAAAATATCGTGTTTGTGGCAAACGCGTTAGTATAGAAAAACGTTACCTTATTGTTACATAATACAGCCGATGTAAATTGAAAGTATCAAACGACGTCTTTTCTCGTGGCAAAAAGAAAGGAGGAAGAAAAGGAGGAGATGAAGAAGTGAAATGAAGGAGAGGGATAAGAGTGAGCGCCTTGCGCGTACAGGCCAACAGATGCCTTCCCACGTTTTTTCGTTGAGACATGTGCCCGGCGCGGAAGGCGAAAGGGTTGAGAAATTCAGTTGCCGGCCGGGTGGGGCGGCGGCGGCAAAAAACTGCCCCACGTTACAAGATTCCGCCGGTAATCGCTGCGAGCCGCGATTCCACGCGAGCGAGGGGTGAATTCGATTAACGGGCACGGGGGTCATGGTCTTTTTCTCAGATCAGACCGCGTTTTTTTTTTCTTTTAAACCTCTGTCCCTCTAATAACCGGTCGGTGCCACGCACCCTTGGCCACCGTGAAGCTCGTATGTGTGTAAACAACGATTGTTCATTCACGGTGACTCGTATGAGAAAATCCTCCGGTATATATGTTCGCTTGTGATGCGCCGTATCAAAGAGCTTCTCGCCCCTGTCGTGTGACATCTTTGTTCATCGGATTTCTATAGAGGGCGTAAATTATTTGGCGTGATCAATTTCTTCGAGTTCCGTCCTGTCATCTCTGTCTGTACGGGGATCACTGTAATTTCTATGAATTCGAGCGACAATCTTTTTCCGATTTTCTCGAATTCGATTTGATCATGTAATGTCGATTTCGTGATGATAAGCGCCGTATGAGAATTCAGTGGCAAAAGCAAGCCCAAGCACCCCGCGAAGGATCCCAGTGGTACCATCCAAAGCTCTTGATAAATTGTTATTTGAACAGAATAAATATATATACGCTATCTACGAAAGAGTATAGGAGACTACGAATCATGGCGCGATTATTTAGGTTGGGACGTGCTTGGATCTGAATTTCGCAAGCTTGATGTCTGCTGGTATGCGTTTAAGCCTGACACGTCCGCCGCATCTCCAACGACGACGGCTGTTTTTAACTTGCTTGAGACTTGCATCGATTATATAGGGAGCCCTCGAAACGGAACAAAGGAAACGGCGGACAAAGAGCGTTTAAACGGGAATCCATCTGTACAAGTATCGAGGCAAGCGTGAACCCACCACCACCACCATATGCGTGCGTAACGAGTAACGAGAACGTGTCGCGCGAGAAAAGAGTTAATGTTAAGATTTCGATCGTTAGGAGGAGCGATTATTATAGCGGAAATATATGAACGCGCGATTACACACCGAAGTCGATCGATCCTTCCTCCTGTTTCTTTTTTTTTTTAATTCCGAACCCCTTCGGTTAATTACCGGCACCGCGTATCAGCGAATTTTGCGAGAGTTGGACGTCGGATTTGGTACATACATGACTGACCTTCGACGTGTGAGTACGGAGGCTGGACTCCGTGGCGAAACCCTTGCCGCAGATGTTGCAGTGGAACGGCCGGTTCTTCGCCCGCTCCACCTGAGCGTCGTGATTCCTCAGGTGTTGCTGCAAATTCGACAGTTGGATGAAGGCCCGCCCGCAGTCCGGTAAATGGCACTTGTACGGTCGTTCACCTGCGATCAGATACCGTAAGGCGTATTAGAATTTCGTGCGGCTGTGCACGGGCGTACGTAAATTGTGTTACGGGTGGAACACGTAACGGCCCCGTACACGCTCGATCGGGAAATTCGCACCGGTCATGCTACGCGATTTTCCTGGAGATCGTTCGAAATTCGAAATTTAATCTTTCTTCCATCGAAAGATGAATAAGGGTCGGCATATTTCCATAAATCCATATCTTTTTATCGTTAAATAATGCCTACGTATGATAATTTTTAGAATATTTGCACAAATTATTGGTAACTTTAAAGTTTCATTTTTACTATAAATTTTCATATTTCGATGGATTATCGTATTTGTATACTTATTCATAGAGTAGTCGCGGTGCTTTCCTATTATTTGTAATCATGCGTAAAGTATTCATGTTCCTAAGCCGTTTATACCGTTTACTTTTGATTGGCGTGTAAGAGTAGGTATCATCCGTTTAACGTATCGTACATTCAATATTAACTTTGTCCTCGCGGTCTGGCGCGACGAAGATTGATGAAGAGATTGAAACGTCATTAATGACTCGTTTGTCAGCTCGCCAAGTATGTCTCTCACTCCTCGGCTCGTTCTTAAAAGGTAAAAGCTATGTGGAAAAACGCGCTTAGGAAGTGAATTGGCTGGTCAGTGACTCTCGGCTTTTTCCACTTTTTTTTTTACGGGCATGCAACAGGTTTCTACATCTACATCGAAGAGTAGGTGGGAAGAAAAATACCGCATTTTTCTCGGTGCCGCACCGGGCAGGAAAGGCGCGGACGGCGTCGACTACTGCGCAAATTGGAGGTAGCTAACGCGCAAATATTTTCCATGCAAATGTGCGATGTTATTTATTACACGGTCTTAAGAAAATTTCCGTTTGCTTCAAAATACGAATATTTAAGCGTCCCCCTCCCCGTCCTCCCTGCCCCCGCCCGCGTAATAATGATAAAGTAACGTTGCCTCTCGATCGTTTAATCGCCTCGATCGATCGGCATTCGAGAGGCAGACTTCAGCTGCCGCTGCGCGTTTTTATTGCGTTTTTTTCTCCTCTCCACGGCTCGCCGTTCGTCTCGAGTGGACTCGATTCTAATTCCCACAAGCGATTGGCTCAATTTAACTTTTATTAATATCGACATTCTTCCCCAATCCTTTTTACCCCGGGCACTTGTTCCTTCTGCTCTCTCGCTCTAGCTCTTTACCTCTCCCTCTTTCTCTCTCTTTTTCTCTCTCACCCACCTCTTCTTCTTACTCTCAGTCGTTCCACGGGATTCATCTTTTATTCAGTCGCGTGATTCATCGGAGAATTTCATCGTTCGATTTAATAAAAATAACTCGAGCGAGCAAAATTAGATTCTACAATCTTTTATCACGTGCCGGCATTCGAAACTTCCGAGCGTAAAAAAACAAAACGACGATCAATGAAATGCATCTTTGAGAGTAGATTTTTTCTTCGCTAACAACAGATAATGGAAACCTCCTTGTGGCGCGATGCGCGATAAAAGTAGTTGGCTTTTAAAATGACGGTATGGCACACTGGCAAGTCTGTTATTAAAGGAAGCGATTTCCTGGAGGAAACGAGCGAGCTGATAGTTCCTATTTATTTCCCACCTGAAATGAGTGCATTGGGAGGAAGTATATCTTTGTGTATTCGCAAAGATTTTCACATGAGGTGGAACGTGCGTTGCCGTATTTGTGTTAACTTATTTATGATAAGAATCCACTTCCGCGTATATTCGTACTTATGATGCAAATTCTGTCCTATACTGTCTTAAAATACACAGTGCAAATTAATGATGATCATTTACCAAATTAAAATATACGACTTGATAAAGCATTTATTTATATATACATATATACATATATATATATATATATATATATATAGAAAATTTTGCTAGACTTCCTCTCCAATTTCACCATTGTTACAACCCTTGCGTATTATATTAATACGTTTTTAATTACGACAGGAAACATACGGTCTCGTTCTCTTCACGAGTGACTAAGTCTTTTTTTTTTTTAATGTTACGCAGGCATATCGAAACAGAGTATTCTTCTTTTAGGTGGAGAAAATATATTTAATTATGCAATAAGGACGGCCTTGTTCAAGAACAGAAAAAAAAAACGTTAGAAAAGGCGTTATTGGAATTTTTATGAAGGGACACTTGGCTTTTCCCTCCTCCGCCTTCAAGACCGTATGTTTTCTGTCGCGCTACAATTAAAAACGTATTAATACACCGGCTATAACAACAGTGGCGTCGGTGGGGAAGCCTAGTGGTTTCTTATTGTCGGCGCTTAATTGTCGGTTGAAACATTTATTTGTAGAACGATGAGCTCGCCCACGTGTACACTCGCACATACGTAATATTCGCCTTTTTTGTGCGCTTGACGTTACCGGAAGCAGCGACGGTAGGAACAAACGCGGCGAGAAGGGTTACAAAGTAGGCACACCTCTCTCTTTCTCCCGTTCATAAAAGGGAAATAATGACATAGAACGCCACGACTCCGCGGTCGGTCATTCGTTTCCACGAAAACAGTCAGTTTTCCCGCACTATTATGCGATAAACGTTGCGCTGACACGACGTCGAGCATTCTCGCGTGATAATAAAAAAAAAAAATAAAATAAAATAAAAATAAAGGACATTGCGGTAACATATACACCCAGCATTGGTATTTCAAGCGTGCAATTGGCATTCATTTTTTACTGCCTCGTTTATCGTTTAATCGACCGTATCATTCGCTAAGGTGTTAATCCGTAAATGCGCACTATGATAAAATATGATTTGTAAATCATTCGTTAATCAATTTTTGTTAATTTGTTAAATTTTTAATTTGATAAACAAAAGCGACAACACGGTCGATGTTAGTGACTCGAAAGACAGACGATTCTTTCGGAAGCAACGTATTTTTAAAAAATAATGAAATAATCCCTCATTTTAATGTAATAGCTTCCCATTTTGTAATAATTCGCGTGGCCTCGCAGCGGAGCTGCGAAGAGTTATGATTAAATTTAAAATCTCGCGTGCGAAACGAAAAGACAAGAGATGGAACAACGTGAGTGGGGGAGAGGGAGGAGGGATCGCTCGAGGTTGCCTTGTCGAAGGGTCTAGCCCCAACTCTTTGAAACACCCTTTGTCGACTGCAGGAATTACGAATTATAAAGAACTTTTGATGAATCGGTGCACTTCGGCAAGCATTCAGCTCGACATTCGACACATTGGACTTCTCTCAAATTTCATAAACTCCATATCCTCATACGCGATGCAGCAAAAATATTGTACACAATAATATTATATAACGGTTATTGATAATGAAAAGCTATAATTTTAAACTAATGAGGCAGTTTGAAAAATAATTAATTTCCGCATTTTTTTTCTTGATATCACGCGTTTTAACATTTCGAAATATCGTCTGGCTCGGACAGCCATAGATGAAATATAATATTTACTGCCGCGTTGCATTTTCGTGCGAGCCATAAATTCTATCCGTCATTTTGGGGCCCGGACAATTTCAATTTTATTCCATTAAAAATCGTGATCATTGTTGCACGAACGAATTTATCGCGCCAGACATTCTACACGAATTTCAACATTTAATTTTGACGTACGGTTACTACCCTCGAGCTCTCTTTCCCTCCCTTTCTCTCTGTTCGCTCAGCCTGCCTGCCTCTATATAGCTCTCTCTTTCTCTCTCTCTCTATTTCTGCCAACACCCTTCGACACCCTCCAATCCTCTCTCTCTCTCTCTCTCCCTCCCACTCTTTTCTCTCATGCCGTCGCTCTACCTCTAGCGCTGGCACAAATCATTTTCGGAATATCAAACACCTCTGACAGAACGTCCAATGATTTCCCACCCCCGTTCGCCCTTTCGCCGCATAGCGACCCTTTGACGCCGGCCGCGCCTGCGACTCTTTTCCGCGAGATCTCGCGTTCGCCAGGCGCCGCCGGCCGTTTGCGAGATTTTCCGGCGCATTTTTTTCCGCGGCGCCGATACATCTCGCCGCACCACTCGTCAAAATCACCGGGCACGCGAAAAGTAGGTAGAAAGCTCGGCAAAAGCTCGCACGTGGTTGGACGTGTGAGCACGAAACAGCCCGTGGAATCGCCACCTCCCTCCTCCTTTCCACCTTTCCACCACCTCGGTCTGACCGCTGGTGTGTGCTGATCGTCCCCGTACACCCGTGCGTCCCGGGTCTCGCACCGGGTGAATGTTATATGCCGGGTGGATGGCCACCCACCCCCTCGCGCTCGGCCACCCCCTTCACAGCCCGCGGCCCGGCCCGGCCCGGCACCGGCCCTACCGCCCTGCCGCGCGCGCGGCCCACTACACGTCCACGGCAGAAAATTAATGTCCCCTGCAATCCATGTATAATGCATTCGCATTTCGTTCAACGAACAAATGAACGCACCGCTAGAAAATTTACGTCCCATCTCGCTCACGGCCGAACGTCTTTTCTCTTGTTTCGAGCATTCTCTTTCTCTCTCTCTCTCTCTCTCTCTCTCTTCCCCCTCTCTTTTTCTTTCTATCTCTCTCCCTTGTCCCAATCTCTCTGTCTTTCCCTCTTTCTCTCTATCCATCCCTCGCACGGGAATTCGCGAGCGGAAACACACCGGCCCTGACCAACTCGCGGCCGCGCTCGCTCGTTCTCTCTTCCGGCCGCGCGTTCCATCATCTCCCGCTTCCCCGCCTCCCGTTCCCCTCCTCTCTTCCTCTTCCCCGGTCCCCTCGTCCCGTACTCCCGGCGTCATCGAAATTCCGGCTGGAAATCATTAAATTGCACGCACTCACACGCACGTGCGTCGTTCGCACTGATGGCCCCTCTCCTGGCGAGTCCCCTTCACCTCGACCCTCCCGCTCTTTCGCTCTTGCGACCTTCTATGACACTCGTCGAACTATCCACACGAGTGATACCTCGAATTTTGGTGTATGCCCGGGTGAGGGGAGCCGATTTTGGCGAATATGCACTGTTTCCCGGGAAAAATTGACGATGACAGCGATGGCGCGCGAAAGGCGGAGAAACGCAATTATCGGGAGCGATGCAATATTTCATGCTACCCCTTATTCTCCAACATTTGCGAGACAGAAACGATGTGTATTGAAAAGGTGAGCAAAAAGCGTTACAACAGAATAAAGTTGCGAATAGAGATAAAATCGTTAAAAAAAAATGTTTAGAGATATTGACTCGTAGAGATGTCGTGAAGGTTCGCGGAGGCCGTATCAAAGTCGAGCTAAACGCCCAGTTACCACATTGTTATCAAGAATCGTGAATGAAACTATTTCGCTTATCAGTGTATTTCAGCCGATTTTCGTTTGATCAACGTATCTTTTGAAGTAGCACACTTTGCGTTAAGATATAGATACGACTATATAAGATATAGATATAGTTCGAACGATATTCTAGCGATATTAGATCTCTCTGCTGGCTTAACAGTACTTTTCTATGTACATATATAATAAAATGGATAATTACGCCTCAAGGGATAATGCAGATAACGCAGGCAGAATTTGTGCTTTACCTTCGCGATAAAGTCGACAAATAATGATTGATGACGATTCCAAGAATTACGTTAGATAAGAGAAGAAAAAAAAAATACGCGAGAGTAACACTTATATGCTAAACAATAATGTCAGGCGGTTACGTGACGCGAGCGGTCGTGAACTTTGTACTTTGCGTCTTTCGGGGCCACGTCTCGGTCGCGTTATTCAAGCGGCGATTAATGATAGGACTCGTGCGCGTCTAAGGTGCAAAGTGGCCGTTAAAAAATTTAAGTTTCTCACGTACGACGCGGATTGCATTAACCTTGGGTTCGACGGGAAAGTATTTTTGGAAAAGGCGGTCTGTAGCCCGCCTCGGCTCGTTGCTAATTAAAGCGCGCTTATCCGCGCTGCTCTCGCGCTAAAGCGAGAGTCGAAAAGCGATTAAACTTCAAATTTAGCCTAAAAGTACGACGGTAATGTGACAGCCTCCATTAATTTTCTTACATGTCCGGGAATCGTTGATGCTTTCCTACACCTACCCGGGTCGAATCGGAGGAAGTGATTTGTTCGTGGTGATATAAAAAGAATTCCGTTTGCGACAAAGACGATCGTTTGGATGTATATGTGAGACGTTCCGGGGGGATGTGATTCCGAGGTCTCTATCACGCGTATATTAAATTAGCCGGCGCAAGACTAGTAAATTCGCGCTAGTAAACGTCATTCGCGCGCGTTTGCGCCGCAACAAAAATAGAGAATTAATTATTTAGACGAGTTATGGGCGCGCCGCGTTTATTGGTCTACATTAATTACGGTTTCGCTAGCCCGGTTAGTGCGAGAGCCGAACAATTGAGTCGTTGTGTTTTGATAATTATTCCCGTGACAGTCATTAATAATCAAGTATGCTATATAGCCGTATAATTAACTGCTATACCGGAACCGCCTTCTGTTCCCCCGACAGTCCCTTCGACATCCCCGAACAAATTCTTTCATTTTCGGAAAACTCTCTCCGACGAGATGCGTTCTATTTTAAGCCTCTTTTAAGGAGATTTTTAGTCGCATTGTGCTCGAACGAAGACTAGAAATCCGAATATCGAAAGAGAAAAGGATTATTATTTATATCAAATAAAGTTTATTGAAGTGAGATATATGGAGAAGTTTTAAAAGTTCATTACATAAAAGATATATTGGAAAAGAGAGCGAAAACTCTTTATCAATTATATTCGGAAAATAAGCTGCTAATTTCACAGAGGTGCTAAAATTGTGGTAAGCGGTTAAATGACCGTTTCGACCCTTTGATGTTAATTCGTTCGCGAAAACTGTCACCGAGAGGTGTGTCCGTTTCGCGGGAAACACTCGCGCGCGGGGTGGTCAACGTCGGGACAGATGAAATTACTTTCCGCGAGAATCATTATCGGGAGGTACCATCAGATTTATCGAAAGAAGAGCGCGGGAGCATTATCGTGGACGCACCGGGAAATTTATAGGGTCCGGAATTACCATGAAACCGGCGTTAGTGCCACGTTCGGCATAGCGTATATTGCGCTAGGAGAACACGTTACCGGGCACATAGAATTCGAATGAGAGCGAGAGAGTATGTGAGAGAGAGAGAGAGAGAAAGAGAGGGAGGAAGAGAGGGGGAGAATGCATCCCTTTCCCGAGCAATGCAGCCGAGCGTTTCACGCATGCATGGAAATCATTAAAATAAAATGGCCGATAACAAATGACTGTTGCAAAGAGGGGAGCCTTCCCGGTTGGCGGCCATCTTGGTTCACGTGACCGTCATCCGGGCAACCACGGGCACGCCACGCCCCTTTAATGATTTCTACCCCCTGGCGAATGTGCTGTACGTACGTGCGAAATTTCTCTCGTGTATGTATGTGTGTTTGTTCAGGGGTACGCTGGTGTGTGAGTATATCCCCCGCATACGCGGGGTACAGTCATCATCAGTAGTCTAGGCGAAATCACCCCTGGTACAGCCTCTTCCAAACTCGCCGTCAGCGAACGTTCTCGAAAGTGCATTTCGGGGTTTTGAAAGCCCCGGTTTTATGTTATTCGTTAGGAGAAAGTGGCTGTACAGTACTTGTAGCATGATGAATTATGCACTTGAGAAGTGTACGATATGATCCAGTTTGATTGGTTGCCCGGTAGTAGCGGCATCGCGAAGTCGGCAGGAGTTCGCGTCGTGTCATGCGAACATCATCGTATTGAATGAAACGAATTTGCAGGCACCGAGGCGTAGTAAGCACGATTTCGGTTTAGACTTTGATGCTATTAGACGTACGAAAATCGTGCGGGATTACCATTTTTCCCTGCATATCCGTATCGTTCGAAGTTGAATTCAGCAGAATCATCGTAAGGCCGACATTGGCTTCCTGGTATTTTATGACCGCGGCGTAAGCGGAAAGATCATTCTCGCGTGTCTGCCGGCGCCCGAAATAAACGAAATCCGAAATAAGCGAGATTACACCGGGATTCAATTCCGGTTCTAGACAATGCCGAGGGTAACGATACGCTTGGGATGACGTCGTCGGTGGTGCCGTTGCATTTTGCAACTCGTCGTCACCGCCGCCGCCGCCGACGACGACGTCGCGCGGGCTCGGCGCCCGAAAGTTCAAGGTTCGCATATACACAGTCAGTCGAGTCGAAGTGAATTTTCGAGTCGATATTAGCAAGCAGGCGGGCAAGCTCGGGGAATCTAGTCTCGGCCCGGCGGCAGATACTCCGTTTGATGATGCGGGTAAGGCACGCGGGCAAGCGTTCGGGAATCGCGGCCGGGCACAGTAAAGGGCGGTAATAGTTGATCAATAATCCCGTAACTTGGTTAGGCGCGCGTTTATTTTGCCGAATGCGACCTATTCGCTCGGCCGAACGTCAGCCGGCCGTATTACGCGGCCGTGAAAGTTTTATGAGGCAAAGATTACTGCCGACTCTCCACTTTGTCCCATGTGTCGTTATTACGTTTCCGCTGCTTCGTCCCCCGCGGCTAGTTCAGCGGCACGTCGCGTTTTTCTCGCCCGGGAAACGAGCTCTCTTTTCGTAATGTCACCGAACGCCACCGACCAGTTATCATTTGATGCCGCATGTAGATTGGACAATTTGGAAGGCTGTAATTCTCTATCTGTAATTCTCTCCAGTCGAAACGTCGAAAATAGGGTTGAAATAATTCAAGACATTCCACATTGACCACGTTTGTTTTATTAATCGCTACGTGGAGCATAGGCGACTTGAAAAATGTATTAAATCCTCTAGCAACGGCAGCTTTACAAACCGAAATAATCGAATGACGAATTTAGTATAGTCATCTCCCGGCGAAGAGGTCGTTATCGCGCGGATTCGAGCGAGCAAGGTCGTTCAATACTCGAAGGTGCACCACGATTCTTCCTACGACGATGATGATGCCAACGAACTTCCTGTTGTTGCCGGTTGGCCTGGTCGTGTGCGGGTGGAACATTATTCGGGCATATGGTAGTCCCTTCTCTCTCTCCCTTTCTCTTTCGCTCTCTCTCTCTCTCTCTCCCACGCTCTCTCGCCCTTCTATCCTCTCGGAGCGGTTCACCTGCCTTGCCCGAAACTCTTTACCTCTTATTTTTTATTTCTCTTTTTTTTTTGACCGATGCCTTCGCTTTTTTTTGGACCATCCACGGGGAACATCGGGGTTACCGACCCGGTTGAGGCTCGGTAACCCTTCCTCGTCACTATGGCACGCTTATTTCCACGCATCGGGGCCGATGAACCCTTTTTTTCTGCAATCGGTTACGACCTCATAAATCGATCGGCCGGCACGTGGAATAATCGGAATCGCGATGCGGAAATGCGGTAGATTCGACGAGACCCTCGACTTCATCCGCGAACTTCATTGCGAATTCGACGTGAGATTATGGTTCTATTATTACTCCCTGTCGCAATGTCAGTCGCCGAAGTCATTGAGTTCAAGAATCCGCGTTCAACGAAAGGGATTCGTATCCTGTCGTGGATTTAGAGAAACTCGAAGGTTAAGGTTGGAATTGAGAGATCGCCAGGTACACCCGGTACCGGCTTTCGTTTCCACTTCCGCGCAGACAAAAAACTCATCGAGCAGAATACTTCACCGACAACTTTTCTTCTTCGCCGTCGCGCGACGAGCTCTAATTTCGGGACGGCCCGTAATTTTTCTCGCGCGGGCTCAGCCGAGCATAATTTATTCCCGATGCCTGATGAGACCCATTGTCGCCGAGACGATGCCGGGCGCGCTCGCTCGCTCGCTCGCTCGCTCGATGGCGAAGAGGGTTGAAAACGAGTCGAGTCGAGTCGAGCGGGGAGAGGAAACGAGGGGTTGAAGTGGTCGTCGCGTTTCTAGTCAAGGAGAGAGGAAAAAAGGAGAACGAATTATATAAGACACCGGAAGAGGAGTACAACACGCGCGGCGCCTGCTTCCTCCACCCATCCGCATCCGTCCGAGAATGGTTAACGATCGTTTCTGGATGCAGGACAAGATCATTCGCCCCTCTCCCCCTAACGACAATCTCTCGTCGCTTAACAGGCATTTCGTCGAGACCTTTTTTTCTTTGTCCCTTTCTTTTTCTCTCTCTCTTTCTCGCCGTAGGACAGCGAACCTCGAGTCATTAGGCAGACCAGGGTAAAAAGGGGTAAAAATTAATGTCTCAGAACGAACGCTCGGCCTGTCGAGTGGCCGGAGCTAAGTCCTGATGGCCCTCGTGTCTTTACGATTTTTCATCGCGAGCCATTTGTTCGTAAGATCCTGGAAGGCTATACCTCTCTCACCACCCCAAGTTGCCAGTTGAACGACCTTTGATTCCTCGATGAGGTTGACGTACAACTGAATTAATAACGAACTACCATTCGGAACGGCTCTAATTATAGATAAAATTCGATTTATAAGTGAAAAATTTGCCGAGATGTAAGTCCGTCTTGTTTTCAGAATGTAAAATATCTCGAATGGAATGCGAGCGATATTATGGAGTTGCGAAACGTGTTGAGAAATGAATGTTTGCGAGAAAGCGAGGTTCAGAGACGGGTGCTTAAGCTCATCGCGCATCGTCGAAATCGTCCACGCGCCTCCTCATGCCTGTCGCACACGGCGAGTACGCGTTCACGTACTACGTTTCACGTAGGTAGAGCGTGTATATAACGCGGACACGTATCGTGCGCGCACACAAGACCGGGCCCCCGAAGTTTCCGACGTAAGACGGCGGAGATCCGCCGCGTTCTCGTATGCCGTATGGCGTCCCGCGCGCGCGTTACCTCCCACACATGCCGTGTAGAAAGTTTACTAGATGGAAATCTATATCTTATTTTACGGCCGGCCGTGCTCAATATTCTTGACCCGCCGGCCTCGAGAGCGGCCGATATAAATGGTCCGCGTAAATCTTTCCAGTCCGAGGCTCCGGCATCGCGCCGAGCTCTCCGCGCGGCGCCGATAAAGAGATGCATCCTCCTCTTCGCGCGGGAGATGGGAAATATTATATCGGCGCTACATTATCGCGAAACTTCACGATGCGGCTTTAACGGCTTCGGATTAATTATATTCCCAAGAGAAGAGAGATACGTTCTTTGTTTAGTTGTGAAATATAAACATTGTTGAAGTCCAGCGTGTATTCCGATCATATCAAACCCATAGAGTCTTGTTTTAATTGGCGAATCCTTTCGCGTATCGCGATGAATAAATTAGTCATCCGTGAAGACTAAATCTTATGCCACATCGTAATCTCAGACGGAGCGATTAATATTACTAAGTTCATTAATAATATCGATAAGATGCAGCGTTAATGCAATCGTGCATAGATTCGCAATGTTTTGCAATCGTACGTTTCCGCGATAATCGCGATGCTGCATCGGCGGTATCTATTTGCTCCACTTAAAGATGCATTTTTATTCCGGACTGTCAGCGCGGACGGCTCTCATTTTGTACGGCTTTCAATTCTCTTTATTGGATTATTGGACGGACGATGCGATAGCGCGCGCGCGCGCGGGGACGCGTCATCGGTAATCGGAGTAATTGCAGATGCAAAATAAAATATACGTCGTCGCGCTGGCGGCGTGGATTACCTATTTCGCGCGCGCGCACACACACACACATACGCGCGCGCGCTACATAATGACTATCGATAACGTGGATGAAACGGGAAAAAGAAAAAAAAAAGGATGAAAAGAGAAAGAAACGTTAGCGCACCGCCAGCGCCGTGGCATTTGTCGGCGCGAAGTTATTGCATCCGAGGCTGAGGAGCATTAAGTATCCTTAACCCACTGACCGGTTCTCCGCGGCGCGTTAAAACGTGATAGCGCTCGCGCGGCGCGCCGCGCGCTCGAGGATCGTGTCTGATTTTGCGCAAAAAGTCCGGCTTTCGTGCCAGATTAGAAAGTTAATCTACATTTCGTTAGATGTAACACCGTTCACCGCCAGCGCGCGCGGCGGTATAAGTATAATTACACCACGGCGCGTATCTCGCGAGACAAATACGACTGGGAAGGTTAGGCTTGCAGTTTCGCGCGCGAGAGTTTCCGCCCGTCGTTTACGATTCACATTCGAAATTCGAGACTCTCCATTCGAAACCCTTTCTCCTCCTCGCGGCCATATGGCGACGCGATTTTTACGCTGCGTAACAAAAATATCGTGGAATATTGTTATGCAGAGCGCGCTCGTTGGAAATGAATAACATCCATTAGCGAGCACTTAGAGAGAATTCAATTACGAGTAAATAAATAACTGCGAAACATAATTTTGGCGTATTCGATATTTATTTATATATACATTTTTCGAAAAGCATTTCTACGCTGGTGAAAATGACGAGATTTTCGAAAACGAAGTTCCCTGTAAAATAATTAATCTGCGCCCCAGAAGAGGCCAACGCGCGCGGATATTTTATTTGTATTTCAAATATTCCTTTTGTTTCCATGACGTACTTATGTTTCGTCCATGGAGAGGGATTTTCGTCTCGCTAGGAGAATCTCGGAGGAGCGTCTCGGCGTTCGCGAAAGGGTTGCGAAAGTAAGTCAGTAAAGCAAGGGTGAACTTTCGGCCGAATTCAAAGATTAAAAGACGGCGGTGTCTCTTTAAGCCGACTTGCGAGAAATCGCGAGAGCCGCGCTCGCCGTTTCTGAAATCGTATCTCGATTCACTCGACGACAGTCTTGGGCGTCATTTTTAATTGCTACTTCCGAAAGTGCGAACGTTTATTCGCAAAATGCGATCGTCAATAGGTCGGAGAGGAGAAGCGGCGCGTCGCTTTTACGTCCCGCTAAATAAACGATGAATTCACGAGAGAGAGCATGAAAACTAACGCGACCTTGCTTTTTATACTTCAACGAATACTTATTACTTCTAGCTGCATCTCGGACTATTCTATATCAGCTGCGAGCGATAAGATAGCCACGGAAAAAAATCACTCTCATGGCAACAATCTCAGGACGCGCTGTGGATTTGCGTGTTGCGGAAAAAGTGAACGCGCCTTGAAAAACGTTCGTAAGAATACAACGATGAAAATAATAAAATTTCGTCTGTGCTCCGTGGTGTTTCGCCGCGTATTACAAAAGCGCATACTCCCGCGTATGTATTTTGCGATTCTGCTTCTTTAACTTTAATTAAATTATGAAACTGACACCGTTTTGATACGGTGGTAGTGCTAAAATACCGGGTATCCGATATTAAGGCGCAATCCGATTATTAAATCGGTTTGTGCATTAAATGCCACGCCATACGCGAGGAGCGTTAAATTCCGTCTAAAAGTATCTCGCTTCCTTTCTTCATAACTAAACCTCCGCGGAGAGCTCTCGAGAGTCACGTGATTTGTCCGGCTAGGCGAGCTCGCGGTTTCCCTTCCCATTAAATTTTAATTAACTGCGGGTAAGGAAAAAACGAAGTAAGTGCACTATACCCCACAATATGCATACTATAGCCCGCGTTTTGCCATCCCGCGTAATTAGTTTCATCGACCACTAAGGCCGTACAAGGTGTTGGACAAAAAGGTAGGAGACTCGCCGGAGTCTCCGTGAAAAAGGACTTAACCGTTGTTCCTCGTTTGAGAAGCAATTCGAGAACGTGGTACTTATATTCCGCAATTGTTTCTTCGTATAATTAATAAAATACTAAAAGAATACAAAGAAAAAAAAAGAGCGGAAACGACATAACGTTACGGTTTCGTAAGTCAGATTTGACTCCGACACGATTAGAAAATTCGCAGTTTTGCAAAATAAATTACGCACGTCTTTTTAATGCATTTATTTCTCGCAGAGTTTTCTATCGTCACGGTGTTGCGCAAAAATGTCAATTTACCGGCTATTAGTTCGCCATTCGGATCTGTCAACAGAGCGTCGTGCAAACATTGCACCGCGATTCCTTATCTCGTATCACAAACAGCCGTGCGGTGACAATCGGCGCGCGGGCGGGCTCGCAACTCGCAATGAGACTCGGAAAAATTGCCAAGGCGATTCGCGATCGCGCTCCCGTCCGTCCCGTCGTCGTTTCGTCGCGGTCTCATAATCGATAGCGGAAGCGATCGCGCCCCGCAACAGCTTGGCTCGACGGGCGTATAAAAAAGATTGACGGTCAGTCTATTGTCGAATCATTTCGTTCGATACGATCCAAGGTCGAGACGCAAAAAAAAAGAGAGCGTAGGCGTATACATCGTCGCCCCCCTGCCCTTGCATCTCCCCACGATAGAGACTCTATTCAAATTAACCCTCATGGAAAAAATGCGGAACCGCCGCGGAAGGGTCGGTAGAAAATTAGAATAGACCGATACGCGCGTCGATAGGCTATGCATATGCGCCGTGACTGTACGTTCGTTTCTTCGACCACGGACCATACGGCGCTCCTCCCGGCTTAATCACTTTTCTTTTCTTCCTCCGAAGCCGTATCTTTTCTCACCGGAGTTTATCAATATTTTAACGGATACAGGCGCAACGAAAGAGAAACGTGAGGAATTAAACTATTTTTTTTTATTGTGAAATAATCAAAAATACTGTCTCTATAAAGAGCATCACATATATATTAATATATTTATTCAGATAATATTCTCGAATATAATAATGTTTAAAATAATACGTATCTCAGCGTGGTGAAATTTTACACGAAGCCAATTGTGCAAGAAGAAAGATCGCCAAGTTACAAACTTCAGTGTCTATCGATAATCGTGTCCTTTTTAAGTCGCTCGGGCGAAGCTGAAGTTGAGTGTGTTAATTACTAAACACGGGCCGGTTACATCGTTCGCAAAATTGCATGAATGCATGAATTCTGGCGTACGAGTAATTTACGAGTACGCCGCGCTGAACGCGGGCTGGTATTAGAACTAACGCTCGTTCTGTTAAAACATTCATAGCGAGGCTATAGGTCGGCTGGCTGATTAGCCTGCGATATTAATCAACGAAAATTAATCAACTTCCGGGTTTAGAATATTCTCGAAATGCAAAGATTTCATCGATAATTTCACCGCGAATCCGCCTGGTATGCGCGGTCGCGGAAAAAAAGAATATTATTTGGGCGAAAGCTCGTTTCGCGAAACTTGTCGTTTCCTCCGCGCCTTCGTCATCTCGCTCGTAATTTTTATTTCTCGTGCTCAAAGCGTCGCCGTGCCGTTGTTTAATCTTTCATTCCGCGCCATTTGTAATAAAGGGACCACCGGCGTCGCTCTTTTCCGCAGTGCTCTCGGTCCCCGGGATCCCCCCTCGCCCCGCTTTCTCATCGCTTTGATTTTTCTCGAGACGTCCGCCGAGAGGCATTCCGCCGCATGAATTCTTAACCGGCGAAATTAGCGAATTAAAAGTGTGAGAGGGATGGAAAAACGCGCGGACCCGGAACCGGCTGCCGCCAGGAAGGCCGAGGAAGCGAGGCCGGCGAGAGCGTATAGTGGCGGGCGAAAGGGAAAGACTCGGGAGGGTCTGTGAATCTCGGAACGTTCCTCCTTTTCCTCATTTTACACCGCGGCACCTCGTAAATACGGATATGCAGGCTCGTTTCCAAACTGTTCCGCGCGCAGAAGCGGGGGCTTGGTGGGGAAACGTTGGTCGAGGCAGAAGCCTTAATTTTTATTCATGCGCCGACGAAACGGCAATTTTTCGCAGTATTAAGTGGGCTTTAAAATTGTCCGGTCAATTTCTTCGGCAGGACGTGCTCCTTTTTTCAAGCACCGCTATCATTGTCGCGACGACGCCCCTCTCGACGGGCTAGTTTTCCCTCCCCCGTTCAACGCACTTCTCGTGGTCCTTCTGATGGACGCAAAATCACGCGCTCCATTCCGCGGGAATCCTTTACAAATTACATCCAATGAGAGTAGTACGTAGCTGCGTAGTCGCTCGGGGGAGAATACCAATGTGTTATCGGTAACGTGGCTATTACGCATCGGCGTCTTTCATAGCGCGGATTACGCTCATAGACGGATCATTAGGTCATAGATGTTACCAAATGGACGCCCAGATTACGGGCTTTCGCAAGCGTTTAACAATCGCAATCCCGCAGTCCTTTGAGATTGTCCTGCGCCATTCTATCTGCGCCGCTTTTCGCGCAGCGGCGATTTTCGCAGCCAACACACGCGCCTAGTTAGCGGCTCCGGGAAAACCGATTAGTTCCTGGCGCGTAGGGCGGTCGATCATTAGATTTTGGCCGGGAAATTGAGTTTTGCCCGCTGCCGAAGGGATAATCTTTGGTAGCCTCTGGCCTCTGCTATGCGCACGGACTCTATCTGTTCCTCTCCCTCTCTATTTCTCTTTCTCTCTCTCCGGGTGCATCCCGATCGTCGCATACGCTCACGGACGCACGTGTGCATACATGCGTGCCTGTGTGTTGCATATACGTGTGTGAATATACATACGACCGCGTTCACGCGCTCGCGCGGTTGTGTGCGCTTGCGACGGTGGCGGCACGTAACTTCGGTTCCATTATTGAGCGATCGGGCGATCGAAAAATTCCCGCGCTTTTTCGCACGCGGCCACCCCGGTGGGGCGAACCGGACTCTCATTGGCTCGGCCGTTTGGTCATCCTTGCGCGCCGCTGGTACGAGAGGGGGTGAACGGACTCGCTCACCCTCGTTCTCGTTCTCTCTCTCTCTCTCCCTTGCACTCCGCACCCTCCCCAGGTATTTGTCTAGGCTACAGATATTGACCAGCTATCGATATCGTGGACACTCGTCGATATTATATTCTCCGCGCCGCCTGCTCCCCCTCCACCGTATCCGTTCTTTCGCTTCGCTCTCCCACCCCATGGATTTTACCGGCCGTGCGTTCTCGTGTAAATTTCGGTTAATGAATTATATGTATAATATATAGACACGCGTGCATATATGCGCGCGAACGATGTAACTCGTGTGCATATTTGCGGAGCGATGGAACGGCGGGTGGGGGAGGAAGGGGGCACGTCGGCACGCCGGCGAATTCCCGCCGATTTTTGAACGCGAACGACCAATCGCCGCGTGCCCCGCCGCGCCAGAATTTCATCGAAATGAGAAATCAATACGCGGTGCAAACGCTATAACGGGATTGTTCCGTTGCAAAAATGTACGCGGTTTCCGAGTATGCCGCTTTGCATTCGTATTACTTCGATATTAATTAGTACGTGCCAACGTATTATTGTTTTCCCGATTTATACATACATACGTATATATATATATATATATATATACTGTCTCTTATACACATCTCTGAGCGGGCTGGCA